>NW_008794951.1:2196241-2211399 GCF_000699145.1 Aptenodytes forsteri
AGTGGCCACCTATGTCAGTTCAAGCTGATGACAGTATTGTCATCCAAATATTTGTTTAATGACTGTTTTGATAAATGTTTCTTTTCATCAGAACTGTGCCTTTTAATTTTGACAACTCCCTTCTTCCCCCATGGTAAAAAAAAAAAAAACAACCCTAAGAAGGCTTGGATCTGGGGAGCTGGGGGGTTTTAGGTCTCTTTTGTTTTACTTCTCCAGGGAAATGCAGGGAGAAGGAAAAGAAGACAGACAGAACATGTTTTGATTTTGGAAAACTGGACTATTTTTCTCTTTTTCTTTCTTAAGAGCTGTAGAAAGAGCAATAGAAACATCGCTGGCAGTATGAAACAGTTTCACTTCTGTTAGAAATTGTCATTGGAAACACGTAAAATTTTTTGTTTAGCTCTGATACTTATTGCAATATATCTAATGGCTGACCAGCTTTGTTTCTCATGGTTCAAAGATTACTTCAGTACTTCCCGTAAATACATGTTTTGCCTAATCTTGATATATCTAGGTATTCCTAGAGTGATCTTCAGCATGGATTCTGAACTGAAATGTAAATTTCTGAATAACTTTGTTTAATTTCTATTATTTATTTAAAAGGAAGTATAAAAAAGCAGAGAAGTACTTACTCTTTCTTTTATTTTCTTAAACAGTGAATACGGCAACTACATGTTTCCCTCAGTTTTTACAAAAGCTCTCATGCACATACATGCTTGCCACCTGTTTCATCTCTGTGCATGATGTCCAGACTGGAATTTGGGGGGCTTGGGTCCATTGGTTTATTTTGCCAAAGCCAGGGTTAGCATCCTCCATTGAATGTCTACATCTCTCATGCCTTCCCTGCTTGCTCCTCCAATCTCTCCATTAAATTGCCCTGCTTTGGTAAATTTTTGCCTGCTAAAGCACTTCTCTAATTTATGGCCCACATTTCTTTAAACTGTCATTGCTATCTTCAGTGTGAGACCATTTCCTGGTATCTTTATGATAATTGTCTCCAAAGTTATTGTGTGATATGTTTTTTACTGTATCTGCTATTTCTTACATAATGCCCTGAACTGAAATATTAAGAAGTATTAGCTCTAGCATTTTTTAGCCACCTTTCTGTCTATATCAGATCATACTCATCATAACATTTTTAATTTAATTTTTTATCTGGATTTATCCAAGATGTTACTGAAAATTTCCCTTAGAAAAAAATTTATTGAGGATCTATATTCTATAAGAAGCCTGCATAACATTCACCAGTAATATTTTTTGCTTTTAGCCCTTTGCTTATCATAGATATGTTTGAATGCAACATAACGTGAAGACGTGAGTGGCCCATAATTTCCAGAAACAATTAGGTAGGGTTCTGTTTCTTACTGAAGCCTCTTTTCTTTTCCTCCAAAGATTGCAGAGCTTCATAGTTAGCAATCCTTTCTGTTCTTCTTATTTTCGTTTTATATATTTTATTTCATTCATGAAATTTCTTCCGAAGGACGTAAATTACCACTAATATAGCAAAAAATCCCAACTGATTGTGTGCAGATGAAAGACCTTGTTACATACCTACACCCTGATTTAGACTAATGGTGGACTAATTTTAGGAGTCTCTATTTTATTCAGCATTGTAACATTCTGCCTGACCCTTTCTCTAATGCCTTAGCGTTTCGCCAGCACTGAATGACTTCTGAGTGTTAAGGAGATATATCACCATTTCCTTTGATGGTTATTTAAAAGAGATTCTGCTTTTATTGCCTATTCCCATCACAGGAATCATAGCACTCCTTACCTCTTTCTATGTCTATTCCATTTTCATTTAACTCAAGATGCTTCTTATTTCCTATTTTTCAGCTAGCTGTTAAGGTATTCGTTAGCACTAGTGCCTATCTTGGTTCACCTTCTGATTTCATGAGAGAAGAAAAAATACATCTTCTGCCACAAAGACCTTCCCTGAAAAGAAGGTTGTGTATTTCTGGATTGCCTACAACCTTCTTGCATGCCTCCATTTACTGGTCTACAACAGGGGAATAATAATGCTCACCCAGGACTTAATTACATATTGTTGGAAACATATTCAAGACATTTGGAGAAAAACTGACCTAGGACTCTTCTTCCTCTTTTTTTTTTTTTGCCAGGTACCTAAGTGCCCTCTGTTAGCTAATTTCTTGCTGGCCCTAAAACAGTTTTCTCTTGTATTCCTTCTCCTGAAGTAAGGGACAAGTGTCTGTTTAGCCTTCGTAGACACATCTTTGTTCTTTCGATACAATGATACTTCATTGTACAGCGTCCTCTCTCAGGACTTCCAAGACTTCTGCTTTTGCCAAAAGTAGGGTAATTAAATTGCCTCATTAAAACGAGGCCCTTTGACTCTAAAGAAAAAAATTTATTGAGGATCTATATTCTATAAGAAGCCTGCATAACATTCACCAGTAATATTTTTTGCTTTTAGCCCTTTGCTTATCATAGATATGTTTGAATGCAACATAACGTGAAGACGTGAGTGGCCCATAATTTCCAGAAACAATTAGGTAGGGTTCTGTTTCTTACTGAAGCCTCTTTTCTTTTTCTCCAAAGATTGCAGAGCTTCATAGTTAGCAATCCTTTCTGTTCTTCTTATTTTCGTTTTATATATTTTATTTCATTCATGAAATTTCTTCCGAAGGACGTAAATTACCACTAATATAGCAAAAAATCCCAACTGATTGTGTGCAGATGAAAGACCTTGTTACATACCTACACCCTGATTTAGACTAATGGTGGACTAATTTTAGGAGTCTCTATTTTATTCAGCATTGTAACATTCTGCCTGACCCTTTCTCTAATGCCTTAGCGTTTCGCCAGCACTGAATGACTTCTGAGTGTTAAGGAGATATATCACCATTTCCTTTGATGGTTATTTAAAAGAGATTCTGCTTTTATTGCCTATTCCCATCACAGGAATCATAGCACTCCTTACCTCTTTCTATGTCTATTCCATTTTCATTTAACTCAAGATGCTTCTTATTTCCTATTTTTCAGCTAGCTGTTAAGGTATTCGTTAGCACTAGTGCCTATCTTGGTTCACCTTCTGATTTCATGAGAGAAGAAAAAATACATCTTCTGCCACAAAGACCTTCCCTGAAAAGAAGGTTGTGTATTTCTGGATTGCCTACAACCTTCTTGCATGCCTCCATTTACTGGTCTACAACAGGGGAATAATAATGCTCACCCAGGACTTAATTACATATTGTTGGAAACATATTCAAGACATTTGGAGAAAAACTGACCTAGGACTCTTCTTCCTCTTTTTTTTTTTTTGCCAGGTACCTAAGTGCCCTCTGTTAGCTAATTTCTTGCTGGCCCTAAAACAGTTTTCTCTTGTATTCCTTCTCCTGAAGTAAGGGACAAGTGTCTGTTTAGCCTTCGTAGACACATCTTTGTTCTTTCGATACAATGATACTTCATTGTACAGCGTCCTCTCTCAGGACTTCCAAGACTTCTGCTTTTGCCAAAAGTAGGGTAATTAAATTGCCTCATTAAAACGAGGCCCTTTGACTCTAAAGTCCGCCAGCTCTCTCAGGGAAACCTTTCTACCCTCTCTCTGACAGACCATCCCATCAGATCTTTCCCCTTTCACACCACTTAGTTCGTTACCCATCAGTATTTCATGTACTTTACAGGTAGTTTACTCCAAGCCCAACAGCTCATGGGACACACAGCCTGACCAAGAGCATCCTGAAGCAAAGGCACGGTCTGGATAGCAGCAATCCACGCTACCCTTCCCGATGACAGAGGGCTCTGGGGATGTTGCTAAGCACACCTATGAGTGCATTAGAGAAGCAGAAGACAGCAGGCAGAAAGCAAGAGGATTATCCAGCACAAAGAGGCAGCACACGCCATCCCAAGTCAAGTTGCCTGGCTCTTCATGGTACCTCGCTCACCCTTCCTGTGTGCTCCAGGCCTGCTTTCTCTTTTTGTTGTATGCCCGTAGGAAGTGTGGGCTCTGCAAGGCAAAACCCGCTCCTCTTTGCTCTGCAAAGGAACCCGCACCCCTTATGCACCCCTCTGCCTTAAGTCAAGGTGAAGGAGCCAAAAGTCTCACACGTGTCTGCAAATGGTAATATTAGGACATATTTTGTCACTGTTATGTGGGAACACCCCATACTGCGGATACAAAGGTTGGAAATCAGCTACCACCTGACCAGCCCTTCCCGGCACCCCGCTCCCAGCCCCGCTGCCCTCGGCTGCCCCGCACCCCAGAGAGGCAATGGCAGCCCCCCGGGGCGGGGCCGCCTGCACTCACAGCACACAGAGGCAGTAGACTCCCGGGATGCTCTCGCTGTCCCGCAGCAGGTAGCTGCCATCAGTGCCCGCCGCCAACAGCAGCTTCTCCCCAGCCTCACGGGTGATGCCCCCATGGTAGATGGGCAGCGCATCCATGCTGGGGCTGTCTCCCACTGCAGGCAGCTCTCCCTGTGCACGGCGCTGCCTCCAGCTGCTCCTCAGACGTGTGCTCCCCTCAGCGTCTCCGTCTCGGTGGAAGATGTAAACAGGATGTGTTCACACCTCTGAAGCCTCCCCACAGGGCGAGACAGCACTGAGGGAAGAGTGAGGAACGAGCACAGCTTTCTTGGGGTTTTTTTTTTCCTTTGCCCCTTTTTGTTTTCCTTTTTCGCAGGCTGTAACATCCTCATGGCATCACAGCTCGCGCAGAGGTGTCATTTCACAGCCCACCCTTGCCCATGTGGCCCCCCGCTCAGCAGGGACGTGACATGATGAAGTGCACAACGGCCGCGGGGCTGATGGCCGCCCTGGGTCGGGGCAGGGAGGCCAGGACTGTCAGCGGCTGGGCCAGGCGCTTGTCTCCTCTGGCGTTAACCCAAGGGGGGGACAAAGAAAGGCGAAGCAGGACCCCAAAGGCCCTCTGCAAAGCAGGGTTTATTTTTTAACCTCTTATTTTTAAAATCCCCGGGAGTGAGAAACTAGAGGAAGCAAGCTGGCCTCACTGTCCCCGCTTCACCAGGCCACTCGCCTCAGGCCGTGGGCGCCGAGCACGGCCCCTGCTCCATGGCAGCTGGTCCAGAGCCCACAGACACCAGGCCCCGGCTGATTTACCTCATGAGTGGTTATTTTCACAGGCTTTGGTGGTGTTTAATCACTGTTAATGTCAGGGGTGCTCATTATTTCTGCTTGGAGGCAGGCAACAGCCTCGGCACAGGCAAGGAGGCCCCTCACATCCTTGCTGACGCCATCGGTGCCACTGCCGCCTTCGTGTGGTGCGCAAGCGGCAAGCCAAAATCCAGAGACATGGCTGAAAAAGCCATTTCTCTCACCTGCTGTGGTCACAGACATTTCCTCAGTATGCTTGTCACTTGAAAGCTCTTATACGCACGTGCTTGCAAATGCATCTGTTTGCAAACAAGCTGAAAATGTGCTTTTATACCCCCATAGATATTTCCACCCATGGAAAAACTGAGCATGTTTCCTGGTGCTGAGCGGCACCGCACAGCAGTGACAAGGCAGCACTGCCCCTGTAGCCATGGCCACCGGGCCAACCCCTTTGGGCTGCAGCGAGCTCAGGGCTCAATTCATCCCTAGCACGAAGCCACTGTACTCCCCTGATGAGGCACGTTCTCACACTTGGGTGTCTGAGTAATAACTCACTAAACTACAACAATAAGTACGGGTCATGCTTGTGATCGATTTGTTTTAAATTGAGTTTGCTAGCAGGACAGGGCAGAATGAAATCATCTCACCCAGAACACGATGTCCCGGTTGAAGTTAAGGATGGGTGAAAAAATAGCTCTCTAGATACACACATTTCAGGAACAAAAATTAAATTAAAAAACACCAAAAATAAGGGCTGCTTTTTTTAAGTTTCAATCAATCAAAATGTTTTCTCTTGATTGTTTCACCGTGTGTCTTTCATTTCTGACCTTTAATATAGTTTTTCCTTGAAAATATTTTTTTCGAACTAGCTTTAGCTTTTCCTTTTGAGGGATGGGTATTTCTGACCAGCGAGTCACAGGGTAGCTCGGATGCGGGGCACTGCACCCAAGTCACTGACAGCAAAGCCGCAGCTTTCGGAGGCACTGTAAGCCTTTTGCCCCGCAGGGAGACCCCGGTGAGCAGCTGCCTCCCTGCCCGGCACCTGAGGGGCTGAGAAAGCTGCAGAAAACCTCAGCTGAAGAGGGACTGAAAACTTCCACCACCGTGTTTATGGCTTTTCTGTATTGTTACACAGGTGTTCGTTACCCCGTTTACATGAACCTGGGGACTCAGCTATCCTGCTCGTTTTTTTAAACCAGTTGTTAAAGTGTTTGCACAAAAAGGTAGAGCTGCTGCCTGCTGCAAATGTGATTAATGTGGATAGTGACAAGATGCAAGCAAAGCACTGTTCCCTCATAAAGCTGCTGCCTATTTCTTCTCCTTTTCCAAACTACCTGTACTCGGGGATTTCATCTAACTTCCTAATTTCTTAACCTATTCTCAATATTAATAGTTAATTTCAGAAAAAGTATGTGTGTAGTTAGCTGAAAAGGAAAACCAACCAGAATGACCCAATTCTGTAGATCTCATTGCCCCGCTCATCAGATTTCAACTAAAGCATAGGTAGAAAATCATAAAACTTTTGACTAAGAGATGCTCCCTTATTACGGGAGTCACCACATTACCAGGCCAGCCTGCACTTTGATGAAGCAGTATCTATTACTGTAAAAGAGCTGTAAACACCCAATTTTGCTTTTGTTGGGTAAGGAACCCACAAAACTCCAGCTACTGAACCCCGAAGCCCGGACTTCTATACAAATCCCTTTATGGCCACATTGACTAGGGGATACGCAGCTTTTAAGAAGTAATGGAAATGCTGGATTTTGGAACAAGGGACACTAAGCAAGCATTGAGGCACCAAGCAGGATAAACCAAACCAAAGGACATAGTTGCCTCCTGGGCTGAGAAGAGGGAACCCATGACACTGCTATCACAGCCCTGCACCATACCACCGAGGCTGGAGAAATCCTCCCTTCTCCCAGACAAGCCATCTTCACTGCAGCTTTGCACTGTTGGCACCCAGACTCACACCAACTGCCCCATTTTTTATCCATTTAATCTTACGCATCTGAAGTGTTGTTTGCCATCCTATTTCATACTGCTGCATATGCGCAGTGGGGTTGAGAAGGTAAACTACAAAACAGAGCAGCAGGCTCAGGAGAGTAGGAGAAACAACAGAGAACCAAGCCTCAAAAGGGTGCTGCTCCTGTTTGGACATAGCCCCCATTGCCTTCCACTGAAAATGGTGATTTCTTTAAGCACCCCGAGCCTTGCCCTGTAGGATGCTGGACACTTCTCTTGTTTTGTTTGGAGAGTATTCAGCATATTCTGGACACCACAGTTTTGTGCCTTCCCTAAATCAGTCCAGCTAGCAGTCCCTGCAGTATACTATAAAAAAATTATCTAAAAAATACATGAAGGAAAGGAAGCACTTAAAAGTGCTATGAAACATTTGGTCATGAAAAACAGGCTTAGAAAGATAGGCGTGCATAGACCTCTTGGGTCATCAAGTCTACTTCCCTGCTATCTTAGCCAAACACATCATATAATCCCTTTCAGAAACTCATTATACTCCGTCTTAAAAGTAGCTTGGGGTTTTTTGTTGTTGTTGTTTCCACTGTTCGCACTGGAAAGCAATTCCAGAACATCGCTATTCTGTTGTTTGGAAACCTGCTTCCAATTTCCATCCTAAATTTATTCATGACCAATTTATACTCATTTGTTCTTGTGCCAATGTTGTCCTTTAGTTTAAATAGATGTTTTCTCTTCCTGGAGCTTATGCCCATGCGGTATTTGTAACAGCCTCCCTCAGCCTTCATTTTGCCAAACTCCTCTCACACTTAAGGCTCTCCCTTCCCATGGTCACTCTAATCGTCTTTTTCAGTAGCTTCCCAAAAGTGAAGTGAATCATTTGTGAATAGCGTGCACTATCCTGGCTGATTTCTAACATGTGCCTCATACACCGTTACCGGCATTTCATTACCCTGGTGAAAATACCTTGCTTTGTATGTTCTGTGTCTTTCCCCTCCTTATTCATTTCTCACCTGTGAGCATGCAGGTATAGCAGAAACCTGGTTAACAAGACGCAGATGCATGAACTTGCACTCAAATCCTTCTGAATTTCATCCAATTTATCCTATCCTGGTCCTCAAGGTCACTCAGTTCTTCCTAAATGAGAGTTTTATTTGTCTCTGCAGTGACAGTACCTCCCTCCCTTATGCCATTGGTAAATTCCATTAGCACACGCTTATTTTTTATGGGATCATCATTAATAAAAAATGTTAAATAATATCAGGCCCAAGACTGATGCTTGGGAAGCTCTACTACCTTCCCTCAGTACTGATCCTCTCCTTCTACTACTCACTTTCTTATTCACTTTTCAATTTCTGTACTAATCTCCCATTTTAGCTAATAATTTCCCACATGGCACTGTACCAAATGCTGCACTTAAGTTTTGATAATTAGCTGTAAGCACTTCCTTTGTCTAGAAAAATCAATTATGATGATATTTCAGGCACCGGAACTTGTAGAAGTACCTGAGAAGTGGAGGTAAAGGAGACAAAATGAAATTACCTTAAGTTTTTCTAACACCTGCAAAGATTTGGGCTGATTTTCATTTTCAGATGAGCTGCTTCATTCATCCCTAGCGATGACATTTTCATACATTGTTGAATTTTATAACAATTCTGAATATTATAACACTAATGCAAGAGCATCATTAAAATTCTCGGATATCGTTATTTGACTGAAAATAAGAATGACCTTCAGGACCTTTATGAAATTAATGCTACTGCAGAACTGCTATAGGGAGGCCTTGTATAAAGGGCTATAAAGCAAGATAAAAAGTAAAATACCTGTATTGGTAGCTTTGCTGATACAGCAGTATTATTGTAAATGCCATCCCTGCAGATGTACTGAAAAAGCAGCTTCAAAATCAACAGCTATTGCAATGGTTTTGAAAAAAATTTTAACTGGCAAAATGCCACATTAAAACACAGCTAATTTTAAATATGATTTTCATTATTTCGTGTCACTTTCATTTTCAGGGTAATCTAACAAAATATTCAGAACAACTGTGTAGAATAGTATCTGCAGACAGAGGCTTGCTATTCACATAAGAAAGTAATGCTGAGATTCAGTAAAGTATTGGTTATTCTACAGAGTAGCTGCAGAGTCACCATTATCATGTTTCCCTTTTGAGCTGAAATAAAAGAGGTTGGAAAAAGCAGGCTACAACTAGCAAACGTGTAGTAAGCTGTAAGGTTATAAGCATCAATACAGAAGGAGAATCCAAAGAAATTTTGGCTTAAAGTTCACAGATTAGCATATATTTCTACAGCCTCTGTGTTAGTCATGATATTCTATGTATGTTGCTTGGGAAAAAAAAGGAAAAAAACTGGAGGATGGTTATAATAAATAAAGCTTGGATGCAGGTGCGGATTCCAGCTTTATACTCCAGGATACATACATCGTTCAGACCTCATTCGCTTTGAGAAAGGCCAACCTGTAAGACTGGGCTGTCACAGAACTGCTCAAATGTTTGGGTAGTTGTGAGGGCAGTTGCAGATCCCTTTTGCCCCTCTTCAAATTAAATAAATAGCCCAGGGAAAATCTCCTTAACTGAAAAAAAATATATATATATAAATATATATACACACACACACCCCTTACCTCAGAATATACATATACTTCAGTCCTCAAGTGGCACATTAGCTACTGTGAGGATTTCTGTACAGTGCTCAGAACTTGAAAAAATGGGCTTTCTCATCACCTGGAAATTGGATGTTTGGTGCCATAGATCAGAGTTGATTCTGGGGGAGGACTGAGAATACGAAAGGTTACGGACCTTTATGAATGAAACTCTTCATACTCATCAATACTTGTCTTCTGAGCACAGGTAAATACACACATACCATAAATGACGACATTTCGCTGAACTTTAACAATATTATTTCCTCTGTGTGGTCTCACTGTTTACCTGTGCAGTTGTTTTGAATGCTTTGTGAGTGAGATAACACTAAAATTGAAAGCTACATAATATGGTGAAATTCATATTAAAAGTTATCTGCATTTTAATGCGGTTTCTTTTACCGGTTAATATTTCGTATTTCTTCTTTCTCCAGAAGCATTGCAGCAGCTGGCAATTTTGCAGGTGCGTGTGCATTACCAAGCAGAGATGTCATTTGCGATAATGTCAACATAAGCAAAACTACTCATAGACGCTTGCACCTTTTTATTTTCTGCTATTACTCTTTCAACCCTTTCCCGTAAAATTTGGCAATGCACGGGTAGTCATAAGCATTAGGCACCCAGCTGCTTTGGGGACCAGGACCTCCACATCTTTATGATTTAACTGAATCAACTTCCAAGTCAACAGGGCTAAATCTATAATGACACTCTCAGGGTGGAGTAAATGTCCACGCTGGACCCCTTCCTGGATATATTCCTGTGTGAGCAAGTCTGGAGCTGCATATAAGCTTTGGAAACTAGATTTCACACAACACACGCACAGTAGTTAAAATTGATTTGCCATCCGAGTTCCTAACGGATATTTATCTGAATTACAACAGCATCATGTAATTAGGCATAAATAAAGGCCTTTGTTCTGGAGGGGAGGAAAGTTTATCAATTCTGAACCATATGCAATTGCGTGTCTAATCTCTGCCTGCAATTATTTCAAATGCACATCCAGATGATAGCATTTATATTCATTCTGAGATTCATTGAGTTTGAGGCCAGAAGGGATCATTATACCATCTGGCCTGACCTCCTGGATATCACAGGCCATTACATTTCCCCAATTACCTCTATATTGAGCCCTGTAACATGTGTTTGACTAAAGCATAACTATTTTTGACTAAAGCTTATCTCCCAGAAAGGCATCTAGTCTTGATTCGAAGCCATCAAGAGGAGAGAATCCACTACTTCGTGGGTACTTTGTTCCAATGGCTAATCACACTCGCTATTAAAAATGTAGGTCATGTTTCCAATTTGAATTTGTCTGGCTCCAGATTCCATCCACTGGATCTCGTTATACTTTTCAGAGTTAAGTTAAAAAGCCCTTTGGTACCCATTATTTTTTCCCTCTGTAAGTGTTTATTCTCCAGAGTCAAGTCGCCTCTCAAATATTTTGTTTTGTTTTTTCTGATAGGCTTCACTGAACTCTGAAAAATCACAGGGTAAAGTGTTTTCTCCTGTCCTTCTTGTCTGTGTATTTTTATTTTACCTGGTATCTATTTCAGCAGTGCCCAGCCCGTCCTCATGGTGCTGACGATGCACGCAAGGAGCGCAGGGGTCTCCGCTGCCCTGAAAGCGCGTACTCAATTGCTTTCCTGCTGCAAACCTCTGGTCTATAACAAAGTCTCTCCTTCCCAGTACACAACTGTAGGGTGAGAGGAACTATACTGTGCTGAAGTTTCATAAATACAGAATTCAGTGTGCACCGTTTGATCCCAGTGGAACCAGTTTATTGTATAATCCAGGTTTCTTTTATGACTGCGCTCACCTCATCATCCTATACTATCAATTTGTGGTGATGCGCAGACTGCTTCACCCGAAAGCAAACATTGCTCATGGCAAAATAAAAATGCACTGTGTGCACATTCCTGTTTCCAGCTTGAGTTTCTAATATTTTGAGATACCAATCATAAGTCTACCTATAACAGCACAAAGGGAAAATATCCAGATAGATTTTTGCTTTTAAATTTTTAGGTTTTCGGTGGTTTATTAATTAGGTTTAAACTAGATGTTAGAGCAAATAGTTCAGTACAGCCCTGCATGTATTCTCTCTTTGCACTAAGGAGAGATTTTTCACTTCATAAATTGCTCAAAATCTATTGTGGTGATGTTACGTTGGTCTCAGTACAGAGAAATACACACACACATACTTCCACTCTGAGTATTTTGTGTAGAGAGCACACTGGCAGTGGACTTCACTGCATGCTCATATCACAAGCCAGGCTGTCAGCAAAACAGACAGGATCTCAGTAAGGAAAAAAGAACATATTCTTGTTATACTAATTGTTCTTTGAAAGTTTTGCCTTAGCATTTTGGGCACAGATTGCTTTTCTGGCCTACATCACAGACTAGCAACAAGAAAAATTACATTTCTGTCCTAAAAAAAAAACAGAACTGAAGATGTGTTTGTGTATGCACACGCACAAACACATATACGTGGTGTTTATGTATTTTAAAATACCTGTGCATATTAAATTTTTATTTTTTTTCTGACAGATCCTGAAAAATGCCCTCATTAAGCTTTATCTTTTCCTACTGATGAAAGACTGCAATAGAGTTACTTTACTTCAGCCCAGGAGAGAAAACTTGTATTAGACTCGATGCCAGGCTGTACCATCAGATCATAAGCTACACTGATAGTAAGAAGATAAGTCATTCTAATTCTGTTCTGACTGAAAGCAATAGCAGAGCTGTCCTGCTTGTAGCGAGAGCGAGAGCAGGTGAAACCTCTCGGCAGAGAACAGGAAGCATGTGTTTTTGGAGAACAGCAATCTTTAGGCGAGGACTACCCAGCATTCGACTTCTGGTTAGACCCGTCCCGCACTGCACGGCGCGTAGCACAGATTAGCAGAACCCTGCAGATCTGGCATCTCCAAGCAGCACAGTGAAAGTCTGTGGGTGGACTAAACCCACGTCCTTTTCATTTCACTATTGATTGCAGACTAAATCAAATACAGTGAGAGAAAAGAGCAAATGAAATTGAGCTGGCCCAGACAACAACATTTACATGCCAAGAGAGGCTCTTACTCCTCATATCACTGCCACAGCTCTGTGCATTTAAGGCCATTCCCTAAGGCAGATGTGGGTTTTTTAAAGGTTAGAAGCTAAGCAGGTGAA
The DNA here is from genome assembly GCF_000699145.1 of Aptenodytes forsteri. Classification (NCBI taxonomy): domain Eukaryota; kingdom Metazoa; phylum Chordata; class Aves; order Sphenisciformes; family Spheniscidae; genus Aptenodytes; species Aptenodytes forsteri. The sequence continues at coordinate 2,209,109 of NW_008794951.1, forward strand.
GGCTGGGTGATGCAGAGGATCCACATAACTCTAGGTCACTGCTTTCAATCCACACCAGATGGGTACCCTCTGAGAGCCAGCACTCTCATGCAAGTGCCTGCAGAGAACTGTTTCCCCCTTGGCTGGCATGCTTTGGCAGCCCCGTTGGTTGGGAAGCCGTGTCCCAAGCATGGCTGAACCCTCCATGTCAGGGTCAAGGTGAGCCGGAAGGACAAGGTGAGGAAGACTGCATGCAGTAGCTTGCTACTCTTATTTTAAAGTAAATAAAAATTGCCTCAGGCACCAAGACACAAAGTCTGCAAGGATGAAAGGAAAGTCTTTGCCTTTGCCTTTGCCCCCCTTTATGGGCCTCCTGGTCCATGGGTCACACCGAAGTTGAGGTGGCGATGGCAAGGTGGGGAGCAGGAAAAAGCTTGAGGCGCCAAAGATGTCATCCTTCCTAGTGTCAAAGGGGAAGTTTTACTTGGAGATGAAACTCGCTGCTTGACTTGGCATAACATATTCATGAAAGGCTCCTAGCAGGTCTGTGTGAGGTGGGTCCCAAGTCCCAGCCAGGGTAAAGAGCCCCCAGGAGGCTGCTGCCCCTGTGGGACTGGCTCCTAAAACACAACTGTAAAGTACCTCACACCTGAGTCTTGTTTCATTTGCATGTAGTCATCGTGGTTCCCATGCGGATGGTGTCTAAGCACCCTGATGGTGTTTGGGGACAGCATCCTCATACTGAGCTCCTTGCCTGGATGAGATCAGACTCCCCACTCCCTGGGACCTCATATCCACGGGTACCAACAGTCCTTTTTCTGAGGAAACTGTCCTCTAAAATATAACTGAATACCCTCACTTCTACTGGTACAAGGAAAATGCGTATGAAAAAATGAGAGACTGGATCAGTTAGATACATTTTTTTGCCCAGTGCTTATCACAAATCCCCTTACAGCAAAAATGTTAGCTGTGTCTGAAAAATTTGCACTCAGGCTTTCCAACCTGTAGTTCAAAAAATGTAAACATCGGGCCATTAAGATTTAATTGCTTTTTATATTCTCCGTGGAAGCTTTTACTATGAACTATTCATAAGCACGCTCAGGGCTGTCCAAAAAACACATTAGGGCTTTGCTTACAGAGGAATGCGCTCAGGAACATTTTCAGGCGCCAGGTTGCAGCAACCTGCCCGCCAGAGAGACCCCAGCCCTCCGGAGAGACCCCAGCCCACTGGAGGGACCCCAGCCCGCCGGGCAGGAGCAAGGCAGTGGCAACGGGACAGTCAGGGACCACACTGGTGCCCGGTGAGGAAACGGTGCCAGCCCTTGGCCGCTCGGATGGTAGCAGGCACATTATTCTTTCGCTGCTAAATGTAGGTGTTTGACTTCAATTTCCCGCTCTTGTTTGACAACTGAAACAGGCGGAAATCTCCTGCCTGAAATTCTTTCCTACCTCAGAGAGCTCTTCATCAAATATGAGGGGGTTTTCCCCTGCCAAGATATTGTAGTGCAAATTTTAAAGCAAAATACAATTCTGATTTTATTTTCATTTAATTAGTTTTCACATAAATATTTCATCAAATGCTTGCCTTTTTGTGTTGTTGAAACTCATTCTTTACTGTTCTTCCTGCAATATTTTCACCTATCAGTTCTAACAGACTGCAGAATAATCCTGGCAGATTTTAGGGCATCATAATTTTTTTTCATAACTTTTCCAAAGTTTCCTCAGTTTTTACAAAAATTTCAGAGATGTAAACATAACTTCTTTACTCTATGATAGCATGTATATACTTTAACTGAAAAACAACTGAGAAATTACTGAGTGAAAAAAGGAAAAGCAAATAAAAGTACAAGAAATGAGATAATTCTAGATAGCATGTTTCATTTAACAGAAAAAGGGGACAGTCACCAAAAAAGAAAAGAAAACCAACAAAACGTGTGCTTTTCCCTTGACTGAGCCATGTCCCGATTACATACCATTGGAAATGTTCCTCTTAACTTCCAGGTGTTTGAGGTCAGATAATTTCATGGAGTATCACATTTTTAGCCCACTCCTTTCTTATCAGTTGCGCCCCTGTCCTGGTTTCCAAAAAAGAAAAGAAAACCAACAAAACGTGTGCTTTTCCCTTGACTGAGCCATGTCCCGATTACATACCATTGGAAATGTTCCTCTTAACTTCCAGGTGTTTGAGGTCAGATAATTTCATGGAGTATCACATTTTTAGCCCACTCCTTTCTTATCAGTTGCGCCCCTGTCCTGGTTTTGGCAGGGATAGAGTTAATTTCCTTTCTAGTAGCTGGTACAGTGTTTTGGAT
>NW_008794951.1:2218067-2249538 GCF_000699145.1 Aptenodytes forsteri
CCCCCATCCCACCGGGTGGGGGGGAGTGAGCGAGCGGCTGCGTGGTGCTTAGTTGCCGACTGAAATTAAACCACGACAGCCCCCTTGAACAAGTCATGTCTTTCTTTTGTAAGAGTGTATAAATGCCCCCCATTTGACTAAGGTCAAAGTAGTAAGAATATAATCATAGGCATGAAACCCCTTCCAATTCAGCATTTGTAACACACTCATCTGCCTTAATCTTCAAGAAGAAAGGACTGATGCTTAAAAAAGTCCCCATGTTCCTCATTAGTCACAAAAAGGTGAAAGTAACTTTTATGGAGATAAGATTATGTGCTTTCTTTACATGTGTTTAAATGTCATTCCTTACTTCCAATGGCAAAGGTAGGTAGGGACAAAATATTTAGAGTACCATCATAAAAAAAGTATCATAATCCATTTGTTCTACACAGTTGGTGCTCTATTAATGCAGTATATTCACTGCTGCCTTGGTCAGGGGAAATCTAATAACATGAAACTAGATCACTAATTTTTGACCTCTTACTTCTCAGTTTCCTTCAACGGGTAAAGAGCTGTTTTACTGAAGCCTTTTTAAATTACATTCACTGAAAATTATACAGTAAAACTAATTCAGAAGATTATTTCTTTATAGAGAAAATGTGAAATTACCTAAGCCTAGAGCGGCATGGGGAGCAACGTAATGAGCCTTTAGTACTGCAGTCCAGATCACCTGCTAGCAGATATCACCATTCCTCCAGAAAATAGCACCCACTAGTATACAATGTGCATCCACCTTTTTACCGCCCGGAGGTAAGATTTGTTTCCTTCCCTTCAGCTCATTTTCCCTGTTAGTACAAACTCTGCTTTTCCTCTGTCTCTCTTCCCCTCACTGAACATTACCTCCCACACCTTCACTGTGCTGTCCTCAGCTTCAGAGAAACAGAAACCTCCAGACAGCTGTAAGAAATAAAGTCAGTCCTCCAGTAATAGCTCCTGGTCTAGCTGAGATGGTGGCATTACTGTATTTTCTCACTGTATTTAGCTTCCCTGGCACTTCCCCCGCGACAGGCAATGTGTCCCTTTCCACTGTGATATACTGCCGTCAGGCTGGGCAGGCACAGATGCAGGAGAGGGTGAGCAGAGCTGAGGCACCGTTGTTTTCTCTAGTCCTACCTATTTATCAAAGTACTTTTATGGTCCCTGTCCAAGCTCTATCTAAGCACTACAGGCAATTAAAGGCTGGCTCTATGGGAGAAGGATTTCATTTTGCAAGAGAACAAGTAGAACATCGATGCCTCTCATGGATTAAAACAACCAACCACGCCAATGCTGGGCACGTGTCCCTCACCTTCCTCAGTATGTTTTGTCCAGTTAGACAAAACAGAGATCAAAATTGCATCCAGGTCAATGGGTGAAGACTGCTGTATCACCACGAACTACAGAAGGAATGCACTTTGGGTAAAACAATTTTGAGAAATACGTGTTCGTGAAATAGTTTAAGATCCCTCCATGTAAGATGCAACATGTAGTCTTGTATATACATTTCTAAATAACTTGTATCTCATATACAGATTTCAATCATCCCACAGCACTCATTTCCAGCGTGCATTTGTATATGCGAGCCTATGGCATTTTCAGTTTGCAACAGGTACTCCAGAGTCACAAGCTCAGTCTGATTTTACAGCCTGATCTGTAATGATCACCCAGCAAACCATGTCATTTTATATGAAGTCAAAGAAATTATTTTTGCTATCAAACAACTTTACAATCTTGTTTAAACCATTCTTTTGTTTCATTTCTTCATCTTCCCCTCAAATAGTCTTTTGGTCCTTTTTTTGTGCAGGCCTTTTATAAAGATGAAATTTAACACGATGCTGCAGCTCAAATACATAAGACTCATCTGCTCTGGCTGCTGGGAGATGTTCATCTACAGCATCCTCCTGATGGCCTGGGCAGGATGTGCGAGAAGAAAGGACCAAAGGTTCCAGATCAACTACCAAAAATTGAACAGTGGCCCAATTATTATCATCCAAAAATTGGAAAGGTCAACAGCCCCACGCTAAACAGGGGTGTTTTTTTTTTTCTTGAAGCAGCAGTCCAGGACATAATTTGCTGACTATCATAACCATAATGTTATTTAAATTGAGTTCCTTCTGAATGTAATTTACTGCCAAAGTTTATTGAGCTTATTTTAACACCATAGTGGGAGATTAAAAATTAAACTATCATTTTAACTATTTTTATAAAGGTTACATTAGTACATTTCATTTCTTTATTGCTTTACTGAATGTCAAGGTGCAGAGCACTCAGCGAAGCCTGACAGTGACTAAGAGATATAAAGGTCATGTCGTGTACATTTGCTTCAAAAGTTCAACCTTTGTTTTACCTCGAAAATTATTCACAAATTACTGCCTACAACAAAAATTAATAAAAGAAGAGGTCGTCCACACTCAGAGCACCAGAGACACCGCAGGAAATTCTGACATGGGGAAACCCGCCAGTCCTCAGAGCTGTCTTTCCATTTTGATTTCCGTGGTGTTTTAAATTCACACGCAAAGCTCACCTCTGCCTACGTGGAGCGATACGATCACGCAGCAAGGCGCTGCGCTGCTGCTGGCTGAGCGCGTCCAAGTTGCAGCTGGAGCGTGAGGAGTTTGTCAGTGCTCCCTTTGATCTCCAGAGCCCTGGAATCTTTCTGAGGGCCAGAGCAATAATAAATATTAATACGCAAATTAACTATTAATAATATACATGACGGGTGATAACATAATAGGTGAAAACAGTAATAAATTCACATTGAAGAATGTGTCTGCCCTAGTCTTGCCCCAAGCACCCACACAAGTCTTTTCTTTATCATTAGTGTATCTTAAGATAATCGTTTAAAAACGAATTTAAAATATGCATCATCATTTGAAAATATTTTTTGTCCACTTCAAAAGAGCAAATTTGTCATAGCAGGGTTTAAATTGAATTAAGAAATGAAGTATTTGGTTAACAGGGCACTTGACTTTTATTACAGATGAGTATATATCACTGTTATTGCAGTTTTAATCTTCTCAGGGTTTTTTTCAGCAGCAGCTCTGAAGTCATTAGTACTTGGGGATGCTTTAAAACTCAGGATGTGAGTAGAAGCAGGGCAGGGGGCTCATTTCTGACAGGACAGGGAAAGAAGTGTTACGGGGTGAATCCACAGCGAGCTCGGGTTCCCCCGCACCAGCGGCAGCACTGGGGGGGCTGCTGGGTTCCACTCGTGAGGCTCTGCTATGAGCTGTGCAAGCCAAGCTGCTCACCATTGCATCAAGAGGCACCGCGGGGTCTGATGTGGGGCTTCAGCTGAAGGAAGATGTCATCTGCAATGGCTGTAGAAACACGCCTTCTGCCGAGAGAAAGATCATAGTCAACGTGGGCAGGGAAACACCATCCTCCTCCTTTTCTCCACCGTTTCTGTCCTCCCTCCCCACCGAGTCCTGCGCCTTTGAGGCCCCTACCCCACCATGGGTGGCTGAGGCATCAGGGCTGTCCTGTAGCTCCGACCCCTTTGGCACCCACCTGCACAAGGCACAAGGATGGTTGCATGCAGGCAGCCCTCCTGCAAGCCCCGAGAGCAGAGGGGCCATCGCTGCCAGCCAGCTGCCCTTTGCACGGGGCACCAAGAGCCCCGGGGCCGCACCATGTGCCTGCAGCACCTTGAGCAACCGGAGCAATAGCCTGCAAACGGCGTCCAGCAACATGCGACCCATGCAGAGCTTCTCAAGCCCTGGCTTTAAAAAAAAAAAAAAAGGCTTTAGTGATAGTGTTCATGCTGTGGGAGCTGTACAGGGGTGAGACACACTGGGGCTTCTGGTAGGGTGAGCTTTTTGGTCACTTCTCCCCTTGCACCATCACCACAGGTGAAACGGAGAGCAGAAACCAGAAACCAAGAGAATTCTGCACAACTGGCTGAGAACGCAATTCAGAAAGATGTAAAAACCCACCCGACTACAGGGCCAGGCAGCATTTCGGCTGTGCATTGTGATTGCCCGTCCATGCCCCATCGCATGCTCTGAGTGGTCCCCAGGAAGCAGCTCCCACACCTTGCTTTTTACATGGTGTGGTTTACGTTAGTTTATTTTGAATTCTGTTGTTATGAGGTTTGACACAAATGCAAAGATGATAAACTGAAAAAACAAGGTGTTGCACGTCCACACGATGGGGGGATGCAGAGCTTAGGCCCTGTGAAAACCAGGGTGCCACAACCTTTTATCACATTCTGCAGAACACAGCACAGGACCATCTCTGAACGCACCAAGCCTTGCTTTCAGCTAAACCAAAACTGGGTTGCTCTTGTCATTTGAAACAGGGTTTTTCTTCAGTGGGGAGGGAGTATATTGTTCTATATTTCTTATGATGCCTTTTTTTTGGCTGTTTTCTTTCTATACCTGGCTTATCTTCCTATTTTTCCTGCTTAGTCTTCTACGTAAGCTTTCTAGGGCCCTGGACGTCTCCGTACCTTATCAGATACAATGGCCTGCTACTCTTGAATGTGCTTACACTTGAGAAGTTTATTCTCAATTTGACAACCCAAGTAAATCAAGATAATTTTTAGATTGAGCAGTCTTTCTTTTTGAATTTCAAATATATAAAAGTCCCATCAGTGAAACACACGGGCCTCGTGTGTTGGCACAAGCCAAAAAGCTAAAATTCAGTAGGTGCTTTTTCTCCTGTACAATTTGTTCTTCATTACAACAATGCAAAACGCTGGAAATAAAAATGAAGAAGAAAAATTAGAGTCTGGTTAGCAAGGGGGATATAACCTAATATCAGCCACTATTACACTTCCGTATGCTGCTTAATGAATCAATGCCGGCAGGAAAAAAGATTGCGGAGCCTGAGGCACTTAATAACGGCATGTAACATAACATGCATTTCCCTTTAGGTGTCACTTTAAAAAGTTGGTATGTACAATTTCTAGTTCTAATGTAATGAGAGCGGAGGGTGATGCTGTCAAGATGAGAAATTTTGGCAGCACGGCGTGAAGCTGCACGCAGGCAGCCAGTTCGTTAGGCAGCCGGCCGGCCTGGCGCAGCGCTGGGGGCAGGATGGGCGTCCCAAGGCTGTGTGCCCGGCACCGAGGGCAGGAGCGTCCTCCCCACCGTGGGCACTGCCGGAGACCCGCCACCACCACCAGCTGAATCGATGTCAGACGGGTTTAGAAATGAGCATGTGAGCTGCTCATGCAAGACGTAACTGAAAGCATGCAAGCGTCAACTGCTCCCATCAGAGCCTGCACAGCCTGGAAACAAAAAGAGAATGAACATTTACAAAATGCAGGGCATGGAAACGCCTCCTGGTTAGCAGAGATGCTGCAGGTGCTGTGCTGCACAACTAATAGCATCCACCTGAAAAAAACCTTAATATTTGGCCCCACCTTCATGATGTATCACAACTCACGTATTCCTCCCACCCTGGGACTTTTGACTTTTCTTTGACCTCCACCTGGCCGTTTCCCCTGTACAAATTCAGGACCTCGTGGGTGCTGTGATCACCTCTGAGGTGCCATCGTTCCTCCCCATCTGTGGCTGCCTCCTGTATGCCCAGGTATGCTCTCCAAAGCATCCTCATTGGTATGTACAGCCTGTAATCAGCAATGAAATACTTTAGGATTCATTTCAGTGAAGGACGTAAGGCTTGAATTGTATTAAATTGTCTGGTAATTAATACTAAGAAGAGATCCTGCACAGTGTAACAATAGCTATAAAATTCCTTCAACTACATGGGATGCAGAGAGAATAAATGACACAATATGATCATTATTATTATTTTTGCTTTTTTTACTTCTGCTAAATCTTGTAACATCCTTCATGAACTTACTTCCTTTCAAAATGACTTCTTGGCAGAAAATGGAACTAAATCTCTAAACGGGACATCACGTCATTTCAGAATGAGTCAAGATCAGCCAGTTCATTTTTTAAGTACAAAACTCCTAACTGCTCCCTGCTAGCCAGGGAGAAGCTACCTGTGCTGTTCCATCGGCCAGATGCCGTGCCTGTGCAAAGACGGAAAATAAACAGGAGCAAATGGGAGGGTGCAGCACAGTACCAGAAATACCAAGTGACCTGGTGTTGCGGGGCGATCAGGTTTAAAGACTAATTTCTTACAGGTTGCAGTGAGAGAACCTTAATAATATTGCGATGGCAAAGAAGCATTGCCCTGCCACAAATCTCCTGCGCTCTTTCAAATACCAGTTCCACAGTGACAATAAATGCAGCCGCTGGTTTGTGTCCTTTGACTATGAGCCAGTTTATACAATTAATAACGCATCCCTGCCCAATCAACAGAACGATCTGTCCTTGCCCCCAGGTACTAATCATGTGTCAAGACAATTAATTGCAACGATGTACTATGTAAGGAAGGTTGCCCTTAATGTAAAATGTGGCAATTTTTCTGAAGGGCCCAAGGCAACGATCATCTGAATATCCTCCCTTACAGTAACACTACCCTCTCTAAATGAGAGAGGAGAACTTAGTCAACATGAGACCTAATAAGAAACATCCCTCTGGGTTCAAGCCCACGAGATCCGGAGCACCCTGCCACCTCCCACTGAACAGAATCACGCTCTTCAGCAAAGGTTACAATTTTCCACTTAGATTGGATCAAAAGTCTCTGGACAGCTAAATTTAAAAGCTGATCACTGCAAAGGATTTCTAAGAAGATTTTTTTTCTCCCACCAACTTTGCTAGTTCACAAGAAGCATTTTCCTCACAGAAGCTTGGTCCTGCACCAGGGAAGGCTTGTCATTGATTTTCACAGAAATACGATCGGATCTTCCACTAGTCACCATCTCGCTGGGCGTGTAATTGGGTGCAGATGAGGGGAGCTAGCGGGGAGCCTGAGGACATGGACTTTGGGCATAAAAATGAGTCAATATGTCAAGGTGCTCTTTGTTTCACTTTGTCTTCTCTTCCTCTTCTTTCTCAAAGTGAGAGGGGAAAATCAGACCGGGTCCGCCCAAGGAGGGCAGAGCCACCTCCAGCGACCCCCTTCCTGCCTCCACCTCCCGACATCTGCTTCTGGCACTGCACCATACTGCACACCGTGGCGGGGGGACACCCCTTCTCAGGTGAGGGGGCCAACTCGTATGGTTGCAATTAGCCAAGGAGCACCCACAACCCCTTTGCCCCATCTGCAACCGGGGCTACCTGGTTGTTGGCAGGATCCCTCCTTCAGTGTGGGAAACAGCCCCGGCAGCAAGAACCACGGCAGAGGGCCTGGTGACTGGGGAGGTTCTATCTCACCACTGCCTCACCTTGTATTTTGATTTTTCACTTTGACTCATTGCTCCCAGTCATCGTTGTCATCAATAATAAGAGGTGCTGGGGCACATTTTACAAATGCGTGTGCTTAATCATTTTGATATCTGAGAGGAGCCTTGTAGATAAGAAGGGCTGTTATCTCCATTTTGCAGAGGCAACGTGAACCCTCCAGGGCTGCACAGGATGACTGCAGCCGCACAAGGCTCCAGCAGCAGTGTGCAGACATCCCATTGTGCAAAACCGAGGGCAGAAAAACCCTTCCAGTGCTGCAAGGGGTGGATTTAACCTCACATGCCGCTCCGGGACCTGGTGAGTCCCACCAAGCCCTTCCACTACTGTAGACTCAAGATAACCTTTCTCCACTTTGTCATAGTTCTCTTTGGCTCATCCTCACCAGCAAAGCACACAGTCAGCCTTCCTGGCTCCTTTGGTACATGCTATTGTGCATCAGAACCTGCCTAGAAAGTGTTGCTCTCCTCCTCGTCCCGCTGTGAAAGGCCACCCGTCCCCTAGTCATCGGTTTCTTTTACATACAACAAATTGCACTGATAACGGGAAAGCCCAGGCAGAATTCCCCCGAGAGTCTGAAACAACATTTTTCAGGATCTGACAATAAAAACACCACTTGTGCTCTGCCCCTCATCTGTTCACCCTGTCAGTTAAGCTTTCACCCTGTGCATTAGAGAAATGAGTCATCTTTACCATCTCTCATGCACTCATATTCTCAGTACCTTGCCTTAATCTTCAGTTTTTCACTATCACCTGAAATATATGCTCCTTAATCTCTAATATGACTTTATGGGGAAAAACCACTAAAAAATAAATCACAGTTATAATGAGAAGCTTCCAAAGACTCTAATCCTAAAACGCACTCCTATAATAACACAGGGGAATCTCCACGCTCAATATTAAAAGGGTAATTTTTCAGTGCATCCCCAGTTTCACAGATACACACAGCTCTTCATTTTCACCTGCAAATGACTCCATAGATTAACAGAGAGACAAAACTCAATCAAGCATGTCTGTCATTGCGATTATGGCCTGGCTGTAAAGTAATTTCACAGAATGGGAGAGGACCATGATATACCTATCACAGCTCAAAAGCCTTCCTCATCGCACCAGATTTACATAACTTTATTCAGTGCTGTAGATTAAAGGTTCAAAAAAATCATATTTGCCCATAGGGATGGGAAACGAGCAAAGCGTAGACACTGGAGGTAGTTCGTCATTTGAATTGGGTTTTGCACCTGCAGAATTCCCCTCTTTCTTTTTGATAATACCTTGTGGCTTGCACAGACCAAATGATTGTAAGGGACTGTTTGTGTATTTGTATCATCTATCAAATAAAAAATCAAAATAAGTTGGAAAGGCTGAATTAGAGACCCCAATATTTCAGTCTGACTCAGGCTCTGGAGTTCAGTGGGGAAAATGTAGCCCTTAAAATCTCTTAGGAAAATACACCAAGATCCATGCACTTCTCTGTGATCTTCCAGAGCGACTTCAGCATGCCTTCAAAAATCCCCCACAATGGCAGTTTTAAAGACATATCTATCAATACAGGTTGCCATGTCCAACCATTTTCAAACTCTGACATGCCCTCAAATCCTAAATCTGACTTAAAAGTTTTCAAGAATTTTCTGACAGTTTAAGCTAGAAACTTTGACTTTTTAAATAAAAACTGAAATTCTTATTCTTATGAAAACACTAACAAGAATTTTACAGTTTAAGCTAGAAACTTTGACTTTTTAAATAAAAACTGAAATTCTTATTCTTATGAAAACACTAAATGATGTGAGAGTTGACATCTCAGTCATCCTGGCTCTGGCATGAGAGTTCATGCTTATTTTACTAGGAGATTAACAGGTGTGCAAAAGCTCCTGCAAGCACTGCAGAGCCGATGCAGCTGCAGGAAGCAAAACTCTCCTTCAGCCGCAAGAACCTGCCCCAGCTCCTTGCTGCAGAGCTGCTGGGTTTGGGCTGCTCCGGCCCAGGCAGAGCATGGTTGGGTGATGCTGTGCCGTGCTCCCGAAAGAAAAAGAAAAAGAAAACTGGGGCACGAGTGACAGCAGGAGTGTCTCCACACTGCCAAACTGAATGTTTTCCTTCGAAAATCCCAAAATAGCCAGCCCTGATTTGGTCAAATCAATGCAACTGAAGGTAGTGTAGACACTTTCAAAAAGCTGACCACGTTTTATAAGGAATGGCTTAATCATGCCATTTTCAGAGAGAAAGCCATAACAACTCTTGGTGGTGTGCAGCTTGTTCCCATGAAGGCAGGGGAAAAGCCCAGGGCCGGGGCTGCCTTTCCAGTGTAGCGGCTCAGAGGTGCTGCTTTTTGTTCCTTATCATGAAAACTGATTTTTACTCTCTTCTATACAAGATGGAAATCTGATGCCATTTCATTTCACCTTTTTCCAGGATCCTGATTCTGCAAGGCTAAAGCTGAGCTCCCTTGAGTGACTCTGATGCTGAAACATGTACATAAGTACTTTGCTGAATCAGGCCCTCTTAAAGTATAAGGAGGAAGATATTCAAGCTTGCTAATCCAGCAGCACAGCAGGGAAACTGCTTGTCTCTGCGTGATTGTGTAATTGCTTTTCAAAGAGAGAAGCGAGTTTCTCTATCCACGTAGCACTGATAAACCTCAGAAGTCACTTTGGTCTCCTAGCCTAACTTTCAAGATTATTTGTTATGGATAAAAGGAAAGACACTTCTATTTCCATAGCTGACAAGCTTTGCTTCAGGGCATGCATTTATTTTCCATGCTGTTGATCTCTTCCTCCCTGTATCAGGCTAATTCATCAGATTAATAAAGGACGATTTAGCTTCCTGCAGGGTGTTATTGATCTCTTAGGGAACGTGGCAATTGTTTGATATGCCACTTTTCCCCTGAGCAAAGGGGATGATTTTTAAATATTTCTAATGCTTGAAGGCTGCAGCTGGCTCTCACCAAGCAACCATGGAGGAGCAAAAGGCAGCGACAAAGGGAAAAGGCAAAACATACCGCCTCGATCCCTCAGCTTTCCCCTGCCCCTGTACTCATCAGTGTGTCCAGAGCACACAAAGCCACCACGAGGAAGTGGGAGTGAGCAACTCGCTCCAACACGGGGCTTTAGAGAGACAAAGCTCATCTGGGCTGAGCTGTCACACACTTAATCCACCAGCGCCGGGGATTATTTGAAACATGCAGCGTAGTTCATAGATTATAAAGTCAGAAAGGACCCCTGTAATCAGCTCCTGTAACGCACCCCAGCCTGGTCACTCCTCCCTCTGGGCCCTCCGGCAGCGAATCGCCCCCACCAGTGCTCGGCGACTGTGTGGTGCCTGCCTGCGCTCGCCAGTGCACCCCTCTTTGCTCTGCATTTGCCCACCTTCAGCTATCTGCGACAGGATCTTCTTCTACCTCTGACAGCATTTACCAAAGCTGCCTTTCTGTACACCTCTTCAGAGCGCCTCTGGAAGGCACTGGGGTTTCGACACAAGGAGCCCGGTCACGGTCGGGTGCGCCGAGCGAGGCCCAGGACGTCCGCTGTGCCGAGCGCCTCGCACGCCACTCAGCCAGCCCCGTGGCCAGCCAGGCACGACGGTGGCTGCACAGCTCCTTACCTCTCTGCCAGGCAGAAACTGCAATGCAAAATGTTCTCCCATCTCCTCTCGGGGCCTTCTGCAGCAGCAGTGGTTTTCTTAAGAGACCAGAAGTGGACACATGTTTCAGAAACATTCACGTGTCATCCAACACAGAAACAACAGCGTCTCCTTACCAGTGCTGCAATTACCCTCTTTATCCCACCAAAATTATTTCTGTACCTTTAGGCTACAGTGCTGGATGAGGAGCTTTAATTCACCATAATCTCTCAGTCGTTTCCTGGCTCCCTGCTTGTCTGGGCAGAAATCCCTGCCCTGCAAACACAGCCTGGCTCCTGGCTTCCAGGATGCAGGGCTTGATGTTTGACCTTATTAAAAAACAAACACTGTTTATTTGTGCCAAGCTACAAACCCCAAGTGCTCAGCCTCAGTGACTTACTACCTCATTCTTCACCTTTCTTCTGGTTTAATATCATCTGTGAATGTTCCATTTTCTCCCCAAAACCACTGACAGACATGTTAAATTGCGAAAGAGCAAGACCTCAGCCCCACCACAACTGGGCGGACGCAAGCTCACTTGCTCCCCTGTTTGCAGCTGTGTTGTGAGGCTTGTAAACCACTGGCTTGAAATCCACTCAGTATGTACTATATTAATTTTATATAATTCTAATTCCTTAATCAATAGCTTTGAAGAATCAAATATCTCTGTAAATTACAACAACATTATCACCTTTAGCAGTTTAATTTGCAATCTCATTAAAAAGATATCAATTTCTTTTCTGTAATCCTACAGTGATGGAATAACTCTCCATCCTTCATTAGTCATACCCTTGCACGCACTGTTACATGTTTGTCTAGGACTGGTGTCAAGCTGGGCCATTCCCCGCTGGTTTTCAAATCCTGGCACAGCAGCAGCTTGCTTTCATTGCCGCCCAACCGTGACGACCCAAGCGCCACTGAAAATCGGTACGACCGGTTCAGAGCGCTGCGGGGCCAGTCCCGGTGACCAGTCCCCTGGACCCGCTGGTGCGGAGCGTGCAGTGGTGGCCCGTGCTGTGCTGCACGTGCGGGGTCACCCTGGGACTCTCCACCTCATGGTACGACTGCAGTCGAAACTTGTTTTCCCCAAACATGACACATTTATTGAATGTTTCTGCATGTATCGAGTGCCTTTTCTGCATTATCAATGGCTTTTCTGCAGAGTTTAGCTGGTACCTGACCAAATAAATGCCTTTTCTTCCCAATGTATTCTGAAAATTACTGAGCTCTGCTTGTATCATTTTCCTTCCCATATGAAAGGAAAACACATTTTCTCAAATACAGAAGATTTTTGGAGCTTGAATTAGACACGGAAATGTTTCAAGAGAAGGGGTCAGGGACCAGTTTCTCCCAGCGGCGGGGGCTCGCTGGCAATCCGTCCAGTTAAGCCGGATGATTAAAGACTGGACCCACCCCGCGAAGCTGCCTGTGTCTGACTGCTGCCTGCATCCCCGGTTCAGGCACGTTTCTCATCATTATCCCTTAACCCTGCAGTTTCCAGTCCCACTTAATAAGGCTATGTTTATTTATCTGGCTTCTGGCATGACAGATAAAACAAAGCTATGCCAAATTTTAGTCCATAAATCCCAGTAAGTAGATTGGATGGGCCTAGATCATAAAGGAAAATAACTGCAGAGAACTTATTTTAGAAAAAAAATGAAGAGTCTTAAAACTGATTTGCTGACAGGGTAGACCTTGATGTCATCCTTCTGTAAGTGGGTTATGATTGTTCTCACAGATGCAAAATGATATGCAAATATATCCATCACATCCTGCTGCTTCCAGTTTTATCTGCCTTTTTCCTAGTCTTTTTTTTCCTTCCCCTGGAGTCTCCCAGAAGCTGATGAGAAGCGTTTGTCCTGCGTACAAGGCCAGGGACGAAGAGAGTGGAAAAGGAAAATATCCTGCACTATGCCTCTTCTGACGGGTACAAGTTTCCTGATGGTTTATGTCCGTATCAAGAGACATAGGTTTTCATTTCTGTCCTTGAAAAATAGATCAAAGACCATTGCCAGTGTACATTCTTCCTCGACAATTTTTCACTGGTTTTGGAAAATATGGAGAGTTTATAGTCAGCCAATGTCGCTCCTAAAGTAACAACTTTGCTGTCCCACGTGGTTTGGAGCAAGCAGGACTCACCAGGACTGCGAAAAAGTCTTCCTCAAACCCAGAGTGATTTGTAGCACGAAAACCAGCAATGGTCTCCCATAGGAAGGAAAATATGCATGGGTTTGTTTCTTTTACTTTACTCAGTGCTATATGTTACCTTTAGGGTCCCCAGAACAAGATTGCGCTCAAGCTGAACCGCAGTTCAAAAATCATGGGGTTTGTGCCTAGAGGTTGATCTGACAAATTCGTTCCTAGCGAGGCACCAGAGGAGCCTTGGCGAGGGGCCGGGAGCCCTGTGCCAGGCTGCTCGCCCCACTCGGAGGGGTTTTCACCCGCTGTGGGTGGGTGCGAGGCGGGGGCCGGGGCTGGCCCGTGCCTTGCAGGGCGGCTGGCGCTCAGGCTGCCTCCAGGCAATGTGCGAGCGGCTCTGTGGGAAGCGGCTGCTGCTCCTAATTAAATAGCACAGATCCATTCCTGCTCATCAATCTGATGGCGGTAAGCCCTTCTCCCGCCTTGGGTGCTGGAATTAATGCTGCTGCGAGACAACATAAATTGCAGCTTGAAAATGGCAGATGAGGTGTACACTTACTGCCATTAAAAGGCTTTAAATTGGTTTAGAATTGAAAAAGAAAAAAAGTCTACCATAAAAGATCCAGATATGGCTGTGAAGGGCTGAATGCAAATGAGAGTCAAGTTGAATTCAGCATGAAGTTGCTTTAGGACTTTGCGATGCACACCCACAACACCAGCCCTTAGCAAGGGACGCAGAGGCTGGCTCTGCTTAGCAGCCAAGTTTTAAAGCAGTGTCAGATTAAGAAACCTGGCTTTGAAATACTGAATGTCTCTTGAACAACTTTAAACCTGTGTTTGTAATGTAGGATCAAAGTATTTGAAGCCTTAAGACAGGATCAAACTGCAGAAATTCTGGACACTCTCCACCCAGAAGGATCTAAGATCTGTGCTGTTAGCAATTACTAATACACGAGTAACCTGTTACATGACAGCAAAATGAATATACTACATCCATATTTGTGTGTATATATATAAAAATATATATATATATAAGGTCTGTGAGCTACAATAACATTTAATAAAGGAGTGACCAACTTTCCTGAAGTTCCTAAAGTTCAGTCTGCACTGAGATTATTTCCGTTTCAAAACCACCAAATAGTCATTGGGTAAAAAAATCTATAAATAATTTTGACAGAAAAGTCAGAACCCAGCCTGCCGTTCTTCCAGGACAGCCTGAGGCCACCAGCCATGGCCATCCCCTCCCAACCCAGTGAACCTCCTCCTGCTGCTGACTGCGGTGGCTTAGATGGGAGCAGGGTGAGTGCTCGTGCCCAGGGGAGCCCAGAGCCTGACAGCGAGGGACGTCTCTAAAAATGGGAGACGTGAAACCGAATCGTCCTGGGCAGGAATAAATAATGAACTCTGGGTGTCTCACACCTGTCACAAACGCTGGCTCATCGTGCAAGGGGGTGATGGACCAGTCTCATCTCCTCAGTCTTTCAAAGGAGGGTTGTATCCTTCACTGTGTTTTTAACCCAGTCTGTCTGGGAGATCAACGCTTTTTGACTATTTTGCACTTTGTGAACCCTTAAACATCTTCCAGCTGAAGAACGGACTAGCTCACAGGGAACACAACCCAAACGACCATTGATTTGCTCTCATACCTACCTTTCATGGAAGGGTGGGAAGACAAGGCAGTGCAGGGAACTTACGGCAGGAGGATGATGGAAGTCTGGAACAAGATGCCGAAGCCACCGACTCTTTTTGCTGTCATGGAGAAACAGGAGAAGGGTCTCTCAGCCCCTCAGCATTTTGGGTCAGTGCTGGGGACCCTCTCACGTGGTGGCCGTGCCACCAGCATTCTCCCCTCCAGGCTGGCCAGGGACACCCCTCCTTCCACAGTGGGGGCATTAGCACACACCTAATGCTGCAAAGCACATCCTAGGGAGGATGGGATTCCTGGCAGAGGCCTTGGGGAGCACTGCAGGAGTAGCTGTATTTTACTACAGAAACAGTGAGCAAAAGAGAATGACCAGGAAAACCCATGAGACATCAAGGGAGAAAAACAGCAGCCTTACAGTCCCAGTTCAGCACCCATTAGCTGGACACCGGTGTAACAGGGACTGAACGATTCTCATGTAACATTTTCTTCTGAAACATTAGCCACAGACAAAGATCTTTCTCTGTTTGAATTAAGTATTATTTCATGTTTAATTGCATTTATTTGCATTGAAAGCTTTAAACATCAGCCTAATAATTATCTTAAACCAATTTGTCATCCAGAATACAATAAACCATTATCTATGCCAGTGCCTACAAGGAGCTGATTCTCCTGCATCAGAGGAACTGGAAGAAAATAAAAAGAAACACTTAAAATGCCAGAGTGCGTGTCCAGGTTGCTGCATTTAGGGGAAAACATTGTGAGAATGATTGCCGGTAAAGGTGACGGTAGAAAAAAACTTCAGAGCCAGCAATGGTGCTTATTTATGGAGAAATGTCCAAACGGTGGTCAGGGGCTGGCACCCGCCAGCACCGAGCTGCCCTGGCTGGAGCCGTGGGTCACCCTGCTGCCCTCGCACCAGCCACGGGGCTCTCCTGCAAGCCAACACAAGGGGAGTTGCGTCCCAAATCCTTCTCTCTGGAGCTGAAACTAGCCCCGAGTACGGTGGGTGTGCGGCGGTGGTTTGTGTTGCTGCTGGCGGCATGAAGACTGGCTGCCTTTCTGTCTTGTCACTCCCCCTTCCCTCTCGCACCGACCAGGACGACGTTTCTGCTTACAGATAGAACATCAGCAAATATTTTTAATGAGGAAACTTCACACCGCTCCAACCCCTGCTCTTAGAAAAGGTCTGACTATTTAAAACCAACACCAAAAAAAAAACTGGCTAGAGGCATGGAACATTTTGGACAAAGCAATTATAGCCTCAGCAAGCTACGAGACACCACGACAAGGAGACAGCAACGCGAGACGCGTTATGGGCAGAGCTGTTGGGCCAGGGTTACTGAACGGGGCTCCCACCCAGCCCGGTTTTGCCAGGGGGGGACAGGCTGTGAGTCCCCGCAGCCTGGAGGGGAGGTGAAAATGATCTGTGCTCTGAGCCCCCAAAATTCCTGCGGGAGCAAGAAGGATGAAGCAAAGGAGAGCTATGACAGGATTTGAATATTTTAAACTC
Source organism: Aptenodytes forsteri (assembly GCF_000699145.1). Lineage (NCBI taxonomy): Eukaryota > Metazoa > Chordata > Aves > Sphenisciformes > Spheniscidae > Aptenodytes > Aptenodytes forsteri. The sequence goes on from NW_008794951.1 coordinate 2,234,257, forward strand.
CTTTGACAGCCACGTGCTGTAGTGCATTTTATCTGTGTGAGATCTCGCAGCAATTGAGCGCTTTACAGCTCCGGTCCCGGGGAGCAGACATTATGCAGTGCTTAGCTTGCAGCATCACACCAAATTTTACTACCGCTGCAAAACTTCCCCCCTGCCCCACAACAAGTTGCAGAATAATGGTCTTTATTTTGCAGAGTGATTTTGAAACATACACAGCGGTTTTTAGGGGCAGGATGAAAGCCTGATGTGACTCACGGTGGTGTTCTCAGGGGGTGTTTCCAGGGCTGTCCTCCCCACCAGGAAAAGGCACGTCACAGGGCCGCCGGCTGGAGGGGCAACCCATGCCCCGGGAGCTGCCAGCTTCACCCGCCGGAGGCACAGGGGTGCTCAGCCGGGGGACGGGGCACATGCCGAGGGTGACAGCCCCTGCCCTGGGCGCAGCCATCGTCACCCCGTGCTGCAGGTCTGAGCTCTCGGGCGGCATTTCTTCCCCAGCTGGGAAGCCTTTGGCATTGCACAAATCCATTGGTGCCTCGGGATTTTTATTGGATTTTCTTGAGCCGCGCAGGCCAGCAGAAGGCGACACTTGCCCGATTGGCAGGCTGGGGAGCAGGGCTGCGCCGCGATGCTAGCTGGGTGGAAGCAGCAGCGCAGGAACATCTTCCACTGGGCTGGGGCCTCCTGCCTTCACCACAACGTTCATTTCAGCCTACAGCCCTTCATATAAAGTATCATCAGATAATTTACAGTAGGTGTCAGCTGCAAGCTACAGCCAAAGAGAAGGTTTATTTAAGATACCATGTGGATTGTTATACAAGATCCTGATGGATTATTCCTATCTGAGAATTTACAGGTACTGCAGGAGGGTGGCCAACAATTTGGATTAGTTTAGATTAAACTCAGACTAGGTTGTTTTTTCTCCCTTAGGAAATCTCAGCCCTAGGTCTACGGATTTTTTTTAAAGGAAAGATATAGACAAAAACAACTTTTACGCTTTCCAGCAGGCACCTAAAGTGCTTTTTCCATCAATCACCTTTGATATATGGAGGCAGAAGTGTGAGTTACTTCATTAAGAGCACTCACACATAACTGGGTACATTTACATATTAATCAGACAGCTGAGCTGCTAATCTTTCTATCTTATGCGCATCTGTAACCATTAGTCAGAGCCGGAGTGCTGTTAAATACTCCAGGTACCACCGAGTGCTCTAAAATCAAGACGAGTGCAGGTGACAGGGAAAGGCTCATATTTACAATGCTCCCGTAGAGCCGAGCACTGCTAGCTCTGCAATGGTAATATAAATACATATATCTAACACCGGGAGCTTTAATCCAGCGGGAACCCTAAGCGAGGCGAGGCACTCCCACCGCCGAGAGGCTAGAGTGATTCCTGGGGAAAAGGCTGGTTCCAGTTCAGCTTTCTCCAAGCTCTTCGCTGGTGTCTGAGCGGCACAGGGCACCTGACACGATGCACCCTGGGCACCGGGCACCCCGGAGCAAGACCCTGGGAGATGCTGTGCTCAGGGTGTGCCCACGGGTGCCAGGAGCTAACGGAGCGGCTGATGGGGATTTCAACCAAATGCGCTGCATGCACGCATGGGCTTACGACAAATTAAAAGGTGCCACTTTAGGTGTGTGTTTCTGTGTTTCCCCCTTCCCCGTCTTTCTGAAATACTGTTTTGTGAAACTTGTCCGTGTGTAATGATGGTGAAGGTCACTGCACGCTGCTGCTCACCCCATCTGCCTCTTCCTCTTTTCCTTTCTTTTTTATTTTGGAAAAGAAAAGCTCCTCAAAAAAAGAAACTCTCTGCAAGTAGCGTGCCAGCTTTAATGAAACTAACACTTCTCTGGCCTGAAACCAAGAGGCAAGGGAGCCATTCACACCGGCGCCAGTCAGAGGGCCAAGCAACCCTGGCCGCTGCACTGCTCCGCCTTTCCCAGGGCCACACAAAATGCTGCACAGCCCCACCAGACGGGGAGGAACCAGGGTGGACTTTTATTTGTCCTATCAAAGGGAAGAAAGGAAGACAGAGAAGCAGCTTCCCTCCACCCCTGATAGCCCACGGCCCAGCCCCGGGGAGAGCGGGGCAGCGAGGGCACGGGGCCGCCCCCTCCCAACCCTGCCTTTCCCCCAAGGGCAGCAGCTGCCCCACACCCAGCCCCTTAACCCGGTGCTTGGTGGGGTGGGAGAGCCCGGCCCCAGTTATTCGCACTGTCCTGAGTCTTTCACAACATCCAGCTGGTTTTCTGGACAAGATTTGGTCCCTGGGTAAATCAGTTGCAGCAAAAGGGATTGAAGCAATGGAGAGACGTGTGGAAATTATGCTCCAAAATCAGTAATTACTGAGATGAACAACTCACATGGAACTCAACTGAGGATGCAGTGGCTCTACAATCGAGCTGTTCCTCGCTGTGGTGCTTCCAGCACCCGCCTCAGGTACAGCACAGCATTTGCTTGTGTTTTTGTTTTACCTTTTCACTTGCCAGTCCAGGGCCTGCAAATCCGTGTCCTCAGCTCCCTCCCTCCACCGCCTTGCACACAGCTCTCCATCTGGCTTGCACGGCGCCAGGCTTTGAGCTGCTGAATTAAATTCTCTCCATCCACCAAGAGCAGATAGCATCACGAGGTTTAAACTTGGGGCGAAAGCACACTGCCTGTTCCTTAGCACAACGCGCCTCGCACCCGCCTTTTCCCCAAGGCCAGGGGCCCAGTGGCGAGGGCACCGGGCGAGCAGGGTGCAGGGGCAGCCGGTGCCCATCGGTTACGCACCTACAGCTGCAGACTGGAAAAAAAAAAAAAAATACAAACACGTAATAACTGCCTTTGCTGAGGAAGTGATCTGTGGTATCACTTCTTCTTTGCAGAACTGTCACAGTTTATGTTTCCTGGGCTTTAATTAAACAAAGGAAAAATAATGTGGGTGACTGCAGCGATAACACGGGCTCTGCAGAGCGCTCTGACGTTCCCTGCTTTGGGGCTTCAAGTTTTTGTTTGCCACTTTCTCCGGTTTAAATGGATGGAAAGGTTAGCCAGATCCCAAGGAATGGCTTTGTGATTCCATGAGACATCACCTGGGTTATCTGCAGCTCTCAGCGCTTGATACAGCATCAGGCTGGCTTTGCTGCCCATCCCCAGGTACAGCAACCCAGCTGCACCAGCGACACTCACCCACCCCTCGGCACCGCGCTCCCTGCTGCCATCCCAGCACCTCTCCCTTGTGTCCGAGCAGCACCGACCCTCAGATCACACCAGCAAGCTCTGCGCTGCCCTCCCCGCCCCCAGCCCACACGTGGGGACATTTTGGAGACCATGAGCCTCTGCACAGGCTCTGCCGTCATTCTGGACCAACAACCAAGGGGTTTTGCCAATGGTTTTGGTTCTTAGAGGAGAGCCCGGATGCCCCACTGATGCCATTACAGCCCTATACACCCCATCCCAGCAGCTGGAGATGATAATTGCTCCTATTCCTCACTCCATGGGAACAGGTGGATTTTGGAAACCACCAGCAATTCACGCTTCTTGTCTAGAGAGGCTGCGTGTGGCAGTGGTGCTTTACAGCCAATGGATCTCTCCTCCATCTTTCACCGCTTTTCATAATGTTTTATCGATTGGTTTTGTCGAACTATTTTATCAGTTGGAAGTATTTCCAACCTCTGCAGTCTGGACATAAATATTAAAGAGGAGATGAGGGAACACAGGCTTTACGATGGAGCCCTGGCTCAGCCTTGAGTCTGGCTGGAAACGTCGCCCTGGTCCAGTGGCCTTGATTGACCCAGGCCAAAAAGTGGGAGAAAGGAGCTGGGACACACTAACACCCATGTCCATATTTCTACCTTCCAGGCAGAGACACAAGCACCGCAGCCCTGTTCAAGCTGGCTAAAATTAAGCCGCGGCCATGACTAACCCTGTGGTGGGGGTGCTTGAGGGAGAATGGGGGTCACGGCCACCACCGCTGTGGCTGGGGGACCCGGCGGGGGCCTGGCCAGTGGCAGTGTGAGGCCATAGCCAGAAAAAAAAACAACCGAAACCCAACCCACTCACCCCTAGAAAGGCCAGGGGGAGTTGCTGTGGCACGTGGCACTCGCCCTGTGGCTGACGCACCATGCCCCGGCTCCCCTGCACATCTGCTGCCCGCTTACACCTTTCTCCTGCGTGCAGGAGGAAGAGGAGGAAAGGCAGCGAGGAGCCAGCGCTAGCACCACGCGCCCCTGCCTGGAACATCGCCTGTGCACCACAAAGCCAAATACGCAAGGAGACGCAGGGAACAACCAGGAGGCTTTTGAAGCTTCAGAAGCAAGCGCAGCTCTGCCCCGGGACAGCCCAGCGCCTGCTCAGCCGCCACCCAGGGATGCTTTCGCTTGTAGCTGCATTGGATTTTGGGTCAGGATTATTTATTCTTCACATCGTTTTTAAAAATGAGCTTTACAGTTTGGTTTTGACTTCTAGCATTCGCCTCTCCTACGAGCATGTGAAAGAGAAACACCTCAACGAATGCAATGGGGCAAAACCTCCGGCCCCTGTAACACCAAACCACTGAAAGATGGTCACATTTATCACGTTAACAGATGGAAGAACATCTCTGCTCCTTCCAGAGCAGCGGCAGTAGGCATTACTGTGAGGAAGAGCTAGTTAAACCAGAGAAGAGCATGCATGATGTAAAGATTCCCATTTCATACACGAACCATCAACAAATAAATAAAACAGACCATAAAAAGCACATGACTGCCCCACTTTCTCATGCAAACCCCCAGCTAGAAGGATTTACCTTTGCTGTGGTTTAGTTGCCTGGTTTAAGCAGTGGAAACAACCTGTCTTAAGATGAGCCGTGCCTCAGGCTGCTGCTTCATGCTAACAGCTTACAACACAAGCTCACACGAGCAAGTCACTGGGGGTTTACCATGGGCTAAGCTAAGCACAGGCAACCACAGGCAACAGCTGGCCCTTGGTCCTGCTTGCCTATCTCCTGGGAAAACAACGCGGCTTGTTTCCACCTGGATCCCATGGTAGGGATTTGGTGGCCTTTTCCAGCCCCCAGCGCAACCCCCCTGTTCCTGCAGGAAGGCAAAGCTGAGCCCCCAGCTCTTATTGAGGAAACCCCAATTTCCATTTCACTGGCTCTTCGCAGCCGCAGGGATCGGCGCCCTCCTCCACCTGCCCGCGAGCCCCCACAGCACTCCGGGGGGAAGGAAAGGTCCAACCCTCACCTGCGGAAAGGAAACTGAGTTATTTTTTAAACATTGTTAAGCACAGTTATTTAATAGCTTCCAAAAGCTCCTAAGCGCTGGTCTTACTGCTGCCCCCCAGTCTTCAAATTACATATATCAAATTAAATTTGCACTAGCCACTGCTGGGAAGGGTGGATGAAGCTCTTTTTTTGTTTTTATCAGGAAAGAACACACAGCCAGAAAATGTAGTGGCAAAGCCAGCTGTCCTTTAGGCAGCTGATTTCACAGATAAGTTACTCCCCAACTGCGCACAGTATAGATCTGATCTTGCAAGTGGCCCCGTGGGGACACATCCCGCTCCCACGCAGAGCGGTGCCGGTACAGGACAAATCAATGCATGCTACAGCAAACAAAACTCATCTTAACGCACACATTTTTTAGCCTTGATTGAGCCTCTTGAAATCAATGGAAATATTTCCTTTGCCACGTGTGTCTGCATCACGCTGATCCCGTGGCTTGCAGGGTGGCACTGCGGGGTCCTCCACTTTGGGCTGCACAAAGGCCCCCCAGTATTTAGCAGCACACAGGGGGGGTCCAAAAGGCCCAACGCTGGGTATTGCCTCCAGGGGCGGCAGCAGAGCTGCTTTCTTGTCCAGCTCCTTTCTTCCACCTTTAACATTTATTTATATAAATCCTGCAAAGCCTCCTGGGGTTCCACCAAAGCGTGACTTTATCCATGGGGAAAGCAGACACAGCGCTCCTCTTTCCCCTCCAGCACCTGTCTGTGCCCACAAGTGACCCAAAGCACAGAGGAAACGGCCCTATATGTTCCCGGTGGCTGTGGGTGCCTGGAAGGGCCCTGGGATGAGCCTGGGGGGTCTGGGCTGCCAGCTCTTAGCTCGAGGCAAATGCAAGATTGTGGATTTTATAACTTTCCCTCTGTACTATAAGCTAAATTGAACTATACTGCATTATCGCATGTTATTTCATTTGTTTTATTTAAATAATAAAAACCTAAACATTCTCCCCAAAAGGAGGCTCCCGTCACCACCTTTAATTTCTCAGCAGGGCCAAAAGCTTCGAGCCCTGACACAGAGCACGGGCAAACCAGACCTTTACAGAAGCTCCCAGCCAGCCCAAACGCACATGGGCCTTCCCCAGAAAGCACAAGGGCCGTATCCCTGGCTGTATCCTCCATCAGATTTCAGCAGAGTAAGAACCACTTTGGGACATACGGAAAAATGTGATTTTTGCCCCTTCCGGAGCCCAGCTGAAGCGGCTCCCACTCCCCAGGGGGCACGCGGAGCAGGGATGTGTCCACCTTCGGGAGAGGGGAGGTGGGCAGAGGCGCTGCCGAGCACCGTGGCCCCATCACAGCCCCGCAAGCGACGGGCCGGGGAGCGGGAATCACGCTAAGTTCCTAACACGATGGAAATCTAAAAAAATACAGACTAAATAAATCGCTGAACAATTTCAAAGCCCCGTGCAGGGTTCCCAGGTTCTATCTCAGCCTGTTCAAAGTCCCTGATCAGTTTGGCAGGGGGGAGCGGCGTGGGAAGTTGTGGGGTCTGCAGGGGCTCCGTGGCCGGAGGTGCTCCGTGGCTGAGCGTCAGCAGCCCCAGCGCTACTTTTGTTTGTTTGTGGTGAAAAAAGCAAGCCCAGCAGAAGCTGTGGGCCTTGGGGCCACAAGAGCATGGCAAGGGAGGGGTGTGGGGGCTCTAGGGCAGGCAAGAATTGAACAGAAAGCAGAGGCTTTCTTCTCTGCTGGGTGTGGGCAGCAACGCGGGGACTTGCCTTCACCCTCGTGCAGCTCCTTGAAGCGGGAGCACAAAAGGGCTGAGCTGCAGCTCCCATGGGAAGGTCAGGCTTGGCGCGGGGGGGAACCAAATAAATAGAGGGATTAAGAAGAGTTCAACTGTTTTTTCTCTCCATACTTGCACTCCAAACATAAGTTAAAGATGCTAATAATAGACTTCAGTGCTTGCAAACACCTTCAGAAAGTAAACAGTTTGGGGGAAGGATGGCACGGCTGATGTGCTGTTCCGGGCAGAGGGCTCAGGGTTGCTGCTGCCGTGCCCAGACCCTTCTTGCTCCTCTGTGCAAGCTTCGATGGCAGCTGATGTTGCACCGTGCCTGAAATATTTTAAATGGCCCAGCCACCCCAAATGTCTTGGCAGAGAACAAGGGGCTTGCAGCACTGCAGATATATCATGCCGCTATTTCTGGGCCATTCTATAAATATGTTTTTTCTCTGGAAACAGCCCTCAGCAGCACTGAGGCCAAAACTCTTCTCAGCACTTGACCTCTCCTTTTTGGAGCCAGCCCCTCTGCTTCCCGAGAAAAACCCCTCCTGGATTACAAGCTCGTTCCCCCAAATACAGCTGTTGAGGGAGCTGGGAGCAGCCGGGGCAGGAGCCCTTCCTTCCACCCAGTGAGCCCATTCCCCCAGCGTCTGGCCTGCGGCAGCGGCACACTCACTCACAGTTAGCTGAAGTGAGGTTTAGGCGTATTTCCTAGGGAGAGGAGCCCGTATCGCACCTTTCCCAGTGCCAGCAGAGAAACGAAGCCCATTTGAGGGGGACAACAGGACCATCCCAGCACCGCTGCCCCCCTCGCTTTGGGACTGTTGCTCTCAGGCCTTACACGGGCTCCACTTGCTAATCCCCGACACGCTGAGACACCCCTCTCCAAGTGCCGAGGGGACAAGGTAGAGCACGGCAGGGGAGCGGGCAGCAGGTTTTGTGCCCCCTCCTCCTCCGTGCAAACTAAAGGCAGCTCAGTGGGCAGCCGTGGGCAGCAGGCCCTGAAGCGGCACCGGCAGCAGGCTCACCACGGGCTCAACCTTGGTGCAGCGCAGACACTGCAATTGCGAAGAGGCGAAACTCTCGCCCCGGGGAGGTTTGTGTGTTCGCCGCTTCCTTCCTCGCCCGCTGGTTCCTCTCTGCAGCGAGACGGAGCCAAGACAGCGTCCTGCCGCCTCCTCCCTCTGGGACACAGGACACACGGATTTACCACCGAGCAGCACCTACTGCAGTGTCAGATTTATACAGTCTGAACCCTTATTTACACTCCAATTTAGTCACTGTTCGCACACAAACACAAATCACACTGCGTTCCCAAGACATTCTCACCAGCAAGGCTGCACGTGTTTTCTCCCCTGGCATTTAAGGGTGGAGTGCAGCCGTACTAGCAGGTAGATATTAAAAATAAATAAATTGGGGCAAAAACCCCAGGAGCTAGCAGCTCTGTTTGAAGATGAACAGGTACGTGGATTTTCAAAGAGATAGTGCTCTGACTTAAGCACACGAATGACTGATCACATTTATAAGACTGTTCATCTGCTTTGTACTTGAATTAGATGATGCACTTTTAAAAACCCATCCCCAGGTGAGCGATGGGCCTTTTTGGAAATCTGGCATGAAAGCACAAGACAGACATGAGTCACGTGCCAAGCGATGACACACAGTAATCGCTCACCAAGTGCCATCTCTCTCGCGCCTGGTGCTTTGAACACAGTTTGAAACAGAAATGCAAATATCTATTTTTTTGTTAGTGACCCAGCTCAAACCACTTCAGTTTGATCGCAGAGATGCAGCATGAACAGTTCACCAGAATAAGCATTTACTCAAGTGCCTGAAAGGCTGGTGTATCCCATAGGAAGAAGGAAACTTTTTTCCCCAAAAAATTCACACTTTTTTCTTCCCCTCCCAGAACTGTCAGGAAAGGCCATAAAACCTTTCCACAGACTTTTCTCACAAACCCAGAGGACTGAGGGTTTCCTCGCCAGCTGGCCGTGCCCTGTGCCGAGAGGGTGGGAGTATTCACATCCAGGCTCCAGGGCACGAACAGCAGGACAGATGTCTGCGCTGGACCACGTGGGATGGACAGACAGACACCCGCAGGATGGAGCCCAACCCAGCCCGGCAGAGCATGAGTGTCAGGGGGTACGTGGCAGGGACTGATCTGCCCGTCCCCACCAAATACTGTGCCCTGGGGACAGCACCCTCCAGCCTTCCCCACTTGAAGCCTTTCTTCCACCAACCTGCAGCCTGTTTCTCAGGAAAGACCTAAATCTTTCCTCCCATGGAGTGGGCTGGAAATGGAGAGCTGCCAGCTGGGTCCTGTTCCACATGTTCCCCGCGCACAGCCCTCAGTTGGTGAGAACATTAGTGGGCCCTCGCCCACCCCGGGGGCAGCCCCCGGGCGCTGCAGGGAGCATGGCACAGCCTGCGGGCACAGCAGGATGCTGTCCGGGAGAGAAAACACTATTCTTCTCCCCAACAAAGAGAGATCTAACTGCTGTGCTGGAGATGATTTAGAAATGGATTTAGTGAAACATCTCACTTCTTTCTTAAAAAAAAAAAAAAAAAAAGAAAAGAAAAAAAATGCTGCTGCTCATTTTATTAGGGTTTTTTTTCCTTGTACCTGGAGGAAGCAGCAGCACCATCAGCACAGTGGAGTCAAGTCCTTTCCCCCGCTGCCAGCACAGGGATGAGGACGGAGGCCAAGGCGCCCGTATCCTGCAGAACAAACTCCTGGGTTTCTGCTCGGTGCCCTGCGGCACCAAGGAAAGGTCTGATTAACCTCACTGTGAAACAGCGGGTATTACATTATGTGCCGTATTATACTTAATCCAGAAGGATAAAACCATTCATTTAGATACAAGATGGATTCCTTATCTGATGTCGTGAAATCAGACAGCCAAAATTTAGCATTTGATCTGTGCTAATCTATGGTCTGTGCTGGCTGGAGAAACATCGCAGCTCCTATCATCACCCTCCCGGGGTTCCTATATTCCCGTATGCACTTACATTTTAAGCAGATCAATAAAACCTGCCAATCCCACAATGATATGGTCTCCTCAGCTCTTGGCAGCGTGCACAGCTCGTCACAGGTTTCAGGGTTTTGCAGAGGCGGAGGCCGCCTGTGTCTGCATGGAAGAGCGAAGGGGACAAGCAGGAGCCAAGAGACACTGCAAGGAGGAGGCACAAGCCCCTCCTGCTGCAAGCCCTGCACACTGGAAATCTGCAAGCTCTGGTTTCCACCCAGGTCTCAGCTGCCTGCCCACAGTCGTCTGGTTGTGGGATCGGGGCCATCTGCAATCGCCGCCCTTAGCCACACCGCACCAGCGCCCAGAGACCTCCCAGGAAAGGCTCCACACACGCGGGGAGGCTCAAACCAGCCGCGCTCGCTGGCAGGAGGGGCTGTGCCCATGGACCCCGCAATGCCAGCAAACGTGTCTTGTGCTCCGACAAGGGCTGAATATTCTCCTGTGGGATCACACAGCGCTTGGGGTCTGTGAGCCTGGAGTGGAGCCAGAGCCTGGCGCATTCGTCAGACAAGCTTTTCTCTCGCCCGCTGGGGTTTGGACTAAGACCTACAACCAGCGAGACAGGGGCCCTCTCATTCATCCAATACATGTGGGATTTTGTGATGGAAGAGCTTCAAAAACCTGCAAGAGGCCAACCGTGATGAGTGTTACAGCCTCGCTGCCAGGGGAAGCTTTCCCAGCCAAAGGGGCCCATCCTCGTGCAGGCAGGAGCTGCCTTTCCTGCCTTCACCTACCTGAGCAGGGCTCCCGCTGTCTCAGCATCAACGATCAGGTTTCTGCAGAGCTTTTTGCCTTCTGTGTAGCTCTGTGACTTCCTCTTCCTTTCCATTTTAGTGACTTCAGATTTTCCACCCAACACTGCAGTTTCCTTCAAAGCCCAGATTTTATAGAGCAGCACCAGCAGCTTCCTCCTCAATCACATCTCTCTCCACTTGCTGGCAGGTTCATTTTCCTTTACAGCTTCTTTTCCTGGGACATGCAGAAGTCCACCTAATTGCCAGATAGCCAGCTTGACTGGTATTATCAAATTTCCTGGTTTCCCCCCCCCCCTCTTGGTATTTTGTGTTCCTAACCTGTATCTCATTCTCTCCCTCCTTGGTTCCCATCCCTCCTCTTCTCCACTTCCAGGTCCATCCCCCCCAAACACAAGTACAAGAGATTCCAGCTCACTGTGGCCACGCAGCCCACCCCACATCACTGCATGCAGCCCAGCCCACAGCTCACCCCATGATCTCACGCTTCACATCATGTTGGTTTTTTAGGTGTACAACCCTGTACCTCTAGCACTCCCCACCTTCGTTTGTGGATGTAAGTCAAACACAGATCTCCACCGTGCTGCAGAAAAACAGCAAAAAGGAGTCCAAAGGCTCCTAAATTAACAAAGCCAGTTGGTAAGTGAATCTGCTACTGTCCCTCTTCTCTCACCCCCTGTTTCTTGTCCATCTGTCCTGAGGTTGTGAAGCTCTGGCACATCACTGCTTGTGGGCTAGGTGGGCTCCCAGAAGTTGGGAAGCCACTAGCAGGGGGCTGTAGCATCCCCTCCTGCCCGTGGAGGGCACTCGCTACCATTGTGTGACGCTGCTTTTGTACGAGTGTGCCTGTATGTTGTGAAATAAACCCCAAATTTGGAACATCTGTGTTCTGCTCGGCTGCGAGACACTGCGTTATTCAGATATACATATGCAGCACTTGTTCAAGAGGAAGGTTGATTTTAATTTGCACATAAACTTTTAAAAGCTGTAGAAGGTGGTCTTTTGTGATACACTGAAAGAGATGATTAGGAAGTGACAATTTAGGTGAGAGGCTCCATGTGGCTTCCATCAGCCTTGCAGAGAATCACAGACTTCACCAATATGGCAAGATACTACAATGATTCCAGCAAATTTGTCCAACGGCTTAGACACCGTTCTGGCACCGGAGAAGATGTCTGTAAGTCAGACACCTGCTCGGCGGTCCCCGCAGCTCAGCCTTCTGTCAAGCATTTGCAGTGACAGAGTATCCTGGTTTTGCTAAAATTCCGCTTTGGAGTGTATCGAGCAGCCGACATCACCTGCTGAGCAAGTACCCAACCCTCTCCTCGCGTGAGTCTCTGGATGTTCACATCCACAGCTCCCACGTAGAAATACTCTACCTGGTGTAAGATGGGGCAGCACCAGACCTGTGGTCCCAAGGAGACAGCCCATGAAACCATTCTCGGGAGAAGTTCAAACCCCCACCCTGCCCTCCAGCGCCTCCATCTCTGCTGCACCCAGAGCACTGCAGAACCTTTAATGTCCCGCTGTGAGAAACTGCCCTGCTTTAACACACGGCATCTCTTAAGATAAGCAGAAGCCTCTCGACCTCTGACTTTGATGTAATGGGGTGGTGAGAATTTATCTATACAGAAAGCTTCCAACACAAGCCCTTCCTAGAGTACTACCACCATCTCATACATCCTTTCAAGGAGGGCAATAAGGAGCAGTTTGAAAACCCTCCAAGCACCCCCGGAGTGAGGACCCACCAGCAGAGTCATCCTCTCTCTGGCACAGCAGAGGCTTTCCTGGGCCTCAGTTTGCCCCACTGACGAAGAGGACACCCATTCCCGTGCTGCCACGGCTCACCAGCCACGCCTGGCCCATCTCCAGTAAACTGCTCTCTCTCCTCCATGGCTCCCCAGCCCAGACCCCCTCCTCGGCGCTGGCCCTGGGGAGCACACGGATGCTGAGCCACCAGCTCAGCTCCCACGGCCACAACGCTCCGCACAGCGGCACTGAAGAGATGCTGTAAAACACACATCAGGCTTACGGAGCCAATTACATGAAGTGTAAAATGGAGGCAAAGAAAACTGATTCATCCAAGGTTTTATGATCATTCCTCGAGAAAGAAGAAGGTTTTGCTCCCACTTCCTCTAGCATTTCTTTTTATCGCTGTAACGGTGCCTGGCTGATTGGAAGAAGAGCCTGCAGAGTTTTAGCCTGGCTTAAAACAAATCCATCTACAGCACCAAGGAGATTTCGACTACCACTGAGAGAGGGTGGAGACAGAAACATTCATTATTTAGTGGAAAACATATCAAATTTGATAGATCCTAAATTCTTTTTTAAATGACATTGATTAGTCCTAATTGGTGCAGGAGTCGGCATTACCTAGGTCCTGACACCAGCTCAGGAGCTGAATACAAAGTCAAATAAATTCCAGTTTAAAACTATTCAAATTTTAAATAAAAACTGGGGGGGGTGTGTGTGTGTCTTTCACTATGCCAAGAACATGTTTGACAATTAATTGTGCAAATACCTAATGAGTTAAGAAACTATAACAATTTTAGGGGAAGAAAAGTTGAAGTAAGGCAGTAAAAGAGTCAAGGACAGCACTTTGGACAGGCTCTCCATTTCATACCCAAGACTGAAAAGAACTGATTAACTGCCATTAATGAAACGATATACCTGTATATCTTATGTCATCATCTAACACATGGCAGTAGCCATGTGGTTACTCATGTTACTGCTTTTATGCTTTACTGGTATCCACTTCTCAGTGCCTACTGCTTCGAGATGCCACTGTCGGGGCCAGGGTGACGGGTGCTGGCTGCGAGGGTGGGCGCTCCCCGACACCACGCTGCAAGGCATCTACCCTACTGCCAAGTCAGGCAACCAGAAAAGGGGGGCTGTGGAACTCTATCAGTATTTTCCAGGCTGAAAAACTTCGCAGCCATGACAAATCCATTCAGAAGAGAGACTCGAAGAAAAAGGAAATGTGGGGAAGACACGGGAAGTTGGATGACTGGCTTCTGTGGAACTTCCATCCCCAATTCCTGCTGAACACGCACAGACCTTTGAGTTTATTTTTCTTTCTAGCTGGAGGGCCACTGAGAGGACACAGTAAGACACACTAGTAGAGAAAACACAGTCCAAGAGAGCTTTTGATGCACATTTTTTTTTTTCCCCTGATGATTTGGAAAGAACCTCTTCCCAAAGCCTCAACTAGAGACCACTCCACTACGGTGAGGACCTCCTGTTAACTGAGTATTGTCTTGAGAAGGGCCCTACAGGAGAAATAGGGAAGAGAGAGTGGTCCCTGTGATGGAAATGGAATAGCCAGCTTAGACAGCATTCAAACCCCACTGATCCATAATAACGTGTTATAAGGACCTGAAACAAGCCTGAATACTTCCCCAGAAGTCATTATGGTGAGAGTGGGGAATTCGTATTGTGGTTCGAGTCTCTCAAGGGAGCCCTTCTGGGGCCACGTATCTCTTCAAAACCAGCAAGATGACCCTCCTGTTGAGCGGATCACTTTACGCTGTGGAAGCACAGGTGTCTATCAGGCTACTGGAGGAACTATGAGAGGAGACAAAGAGTATCTGCACAGCATAATGCACCACCACTTACACTTCTGGGCTATTTTGGGTCCTAGAATAAGTTTAGCTACATTTATGTTGCACTTAAGCCTGAACAAAAAGTATTCTCTTCCCCAAATTTCTGGCCAAACGAGAGAACGATGAAGTCCTCTCCCCAGGAGCTGAACATCACTTACCTGACCTTTTCTCCAGTGGGAAGTACAGCAGTCTTCACCACAGTGACGCTCCAGCACTTAAAACATATTTTCCATTACACATCTAAACCAGAACATCTGTAAATCATATCCTGACAGCATTGGAAAGTACAATCTGCTCTCAAATTTCTCAGCCACTAAAACCATGTAATCATCTCCTGTTTTACCCTTCTACTCTGCCGGCTCCTGTATTTTTATCAGAGGCTCCTGTAGTTTAATATTTTCCTAACATATTTTCCTAAGACAGAGAACTCGGCCCATTTTAATCTAGCAATTAATTCCTTCCAGCTCCAAAAGTACTTGCCATTTTGTTCATTAACACAGAGGTAATCCTCCATCCACTGAAAGGTGAAAGCCTCTGCAGAGGTGAAGGCTGCTGGAGCACACTGCAGAGCTGCTCTTGGGAGAGAAGAGCATTAAGCACTTCGTACTGAAAACAGCGCTCCCGGGATCGGTCAGACACCTACACACGCACCCCTTCACAGCGCCCTCTGACAGCTCCCGAGCCTCAAGTGACATGGGGAAAGATGAAGTCCACACACACAGTCTGCAAAACACGGTGGAGAAGCCTCAGCCCTGCTCTCACGTTACAAACCCTGAAGTATCCTTTAAGAAGGTTATTTTCTTCATCACTATTATTCTTCTCTATGAAGAGTCTTGTTAACCAATTTTACCTTCACCCTGGAGTGTGTTATAATGACCTTCCTTCCTCTGAATAAAGGATTATTTTTTTTTTGTTACCATAAAGCAACAAG
>NW_008794951.1:2249565-2257885 GCF_000699145.1 Aptenodytes forsteri
GGGAGGGGGGGGGGGGCAGGGAAGAAGAGGGGGGAAAAACAAAAAACCCACAACCCAACCCCAGAGGCCTTATCCCAGGCTGCAGATAGCCGTGAACCAGGCATGGCAGCGACACTGGCGTCGGGGGGGATCAGATCAATTCTAGCCGAAAGAAACATCCAGGCTGTGTACGTGCAGATGGATGGGCCCTGCAGAAGGGGACACGCCACACCACACCCTTTACACTCTGCTACTGTAAGGTGCTATACTTGGAGTTTACACACAAGTATCAGCGTTAATTGGAAATATTTGAAAGAGAGAAGATCATTTTAATACATATAAGCCTTCCTGTACTCGTTAGCCTGATGGAAAGCAGGCTGCGGGGCCGGGGAGGCACCGCGCCTCTCCAGACCAGCACCCCTCATTCCGGTAGAGTAAATCTCTGCTCATGCAGATCGAGCGACTAAACAGGCATATACGGAATATTAAATAGTCCCTCAAGTACTGATATATTAATACGATGTACAGTAAAATATATTTGCCTCATAATTCTGGAAATGCCTGCTGAGAGTCAGCTGAATGTAAAAATTGCTTGATCCTGGCTTAAGTAGATTAAAGATGATCTTCCACTTCTTCACGGCAGCCTGCCTGGCCAGCAGGTTGAGGTGTTACGGTCCTCTGCTCCGGCGAGGTCATGCCTGGGGTAGCCTGTTGACTGTTGGGCCCCCAGTTCAAGAGGAGTGTGAGGAATTGGGAAAGCCCAGCGGAGGCTACGAGAGGGTCACAGCAGAGGGCACACGACCTACTTGGAGAGGGGCAAGGGAACCAGGCTGTGCGGGCTGGCAAACGGGGGCAGCCCCCCAGCAGCTCAGCTCCTGCAGGCCAGCTACCAACACCGTGGAGTCGGGCTCCTCCTGGCTGGGGCAAGCGATATAGACGGGGAAAGAGCTGTGGCTTAGAGCGCTCAGCGGGGACGTACACAAAACTTCTTAGCCAGGAGGGTAGTGCAGCAGGTTACCGCCATCTTTCACAGCGTTTAAGGCTCAGCTATGAAAAGCTGTTCCATTTAAGCTGACTTAAACTTTCAGAGGGATGCTGGACTAGATGATCTCTACAGATCCTTTCCAATCAGTATTTCTATCATTCTACAATCTTATTAAAAATTATAACCAGGTTGGATGCTGTAACAAACATTTTGTTGCTTTAACAACATTTTGGATGTCATAAACAAATACTTGCAACTTCTCCTCAATCTAGTTGGAGACTAGGGGCTGTCTTAAACGAAAGTCTCAAGTTGTCTGCTAATATGAAGGTTATCTTCACTCAGTAATGTGTTGGGTGTCAAGAGCTATACTGGAACAGCGTTAAAAAGCCTTGGTTCTCCAAACAGGATATATGTATTAAAAAAAAAGACAATAGGGACCAAAGATAACAAGAAAAGCTCCCTGTATTTTGGAAGGGTGGCAGAAAAAAACAAACCCTGAATCTCGGCCAGGGATAGCAGCACCAGAAATAGAAGTAACTGAAAAAACACCCAATGTTTGAACAAATCAAAGAGGGCAAATTCAATGAGTAAGTTACCACAAATTATCTATCCAGATCTGATTCTCATACCAAGACAGGGAAATCTCACCCCTAAATGCTACGGCACTAGAATGAAAACAGAATTAATACTTTAATTTGACTTTTGCAAAAGCTACAAGGCATCACTTTGAAACTGTTGTACCAATTTGAGCTGCACAGATTTACTAACTTGAGCTTTACTTTGCGTAACTGCTAGCATCATCCTTTGAAAGCAGAATTCTTTGTAATCAGCTGTACCACAAACATCAGTTTACTTAATGATATGTATCTGCCTTGAAAGACAAGGCTCAGCTCCCCAAATCATTCAGTCCAAATTCCTGTAACACGCGCACTCCTTTGTACCTTAAAATTGTATGGAAAAATTCTATCATTACAAGAAAGAATCACTGTTCTTAAATTCAGAAAATCATCATCCTGTTCAACGTATGCAGGTGAAAGAGGGCATCTCGGTGTCTGCCTGGCTGCCATTTCAATACCCCCGGACAAACACTTCTGTCCACCTTCCATTACCTACAGCAGGGCCCGAGGACGGAGACAGTAGCGGACTTGTATCACTCTCCTGACCAGTTACACACAGAGTGGAGTAAGAGGGGCCTTCTAAATTCAGGCTGAGAGTGGAGAATAAAAGCAGTGACATTTTCAGTCCTCGTTTCAGGAGGACTTGTTCAAAAACTAAGTAGGAATGAGTTAGGACTACTTCTAATCTTCCGAGTTTTTTGAAAAAGGTGTCTCAGGTAAAACGTTAGCGGCATAAATGTCCCCACTCCTCTCCCCCAGCAAGTCCTACAGGGGTAAGAGGCGTACGTTATGCTGATGCATCAAATCCGTCTTTTTATTCCTAGAATACAATGGTCTGAAAGCCTTGGCCCAAAACCAAGCTGGTTTCTCCAACATTGAGGCCTGACTGCATTTGCCCGGCTCAAGCTGACCACACTAATCGATTTAAAATGAACTGGACAGCAAAGGTAACTTTTTTGGTATTCTTTTTGGTGGAGTCAGAAGGTGGCTGATCCAGGCTTACAGGACCGGCAAGGCCACCGGCAGCTTGGTGACAAGCTAACATAGGAATAATAATTAATTACCCCTTCAGAGAGGGGATGGGCACCACACACGTCTGACACCATGCAGAAGGCAGAGCCTGAGGAGGAACCACGTTGTGGCCAAGCTGTCAGCCAGGGCCCAACATGCTGCCTGCTCAGAGTATCTTGTTCCCCGGATCCATGTTACGCTGGTGTAAACTAGATCCGGTGCCGTGATTTGTGCGCACGTGTGTGTGTGTTTTGCAGAACAGGAGCCGTTATCCACCCGCAAGACGCATCCTGCCAAGCCACCACGTCTTTGATTATACATCACTGAGTGGTGTGGTTTGGTTCTTTGGACCTCGCCACATATCATTCATTTCTGGTAAATGAGTAAGAGATGAGCAGCAAATCAAATTTAAAAAAAAAAATTAAATCTGACTTCCCTTGCGGGTAGGGATTTAAGAAAAGTCTGAAAGACACGTCTTTTGAACTTTAATAATAGATCAAGTGACCTAAATCTAATACTGTTAACTAAAGGAACAGCATGTGAAGAGACGATGCTTCTAAACTGCCTAAATCCACAAAATCTGTGGATCTGTCACAATCTGTGGGAAATCAGTAGCGTGCCACACCAACCAACCAACCTGTTCTCCTCGGTTAACTCAAATCCCAGGAAAAGGCAGGTAATGCAAACAGCTGATACCGCGTCCATGGCAGTCTCTCTGTTCTACAGGGCACCACTTCTGTCAGATCTACAAATCCAACCCAGGTGAGCTGGGGAACTATGCAAGTTAAAAGTCGTTCTGAAGTAGAAGATGAAGTATTGCAAGGTTAAAAAAAAAAAAAAAAGAGAATTTGTAATGAAAGCAACTTTAAATAGAACATCTGTTCCTTTTAGCTTCATGGCACTTCAAACAAGCTGCTTTCACCAACTACAAGCTATTGGTATGAACAGGAAAAAAAAAAAATAGTTCCTAAACAAGGAAAACTACTGATAGTCCAAATCTGTAGGCTTCTCCTTACAAGCATTTACACAATATGCCCTTAAACCGTAACACCATCAGTACCTCAAACGGGATGGAAATGACAAGATCACGTTTTCACTGACAAATCCCTAATCCACGCTAGGTTTCACAGAGCACTTCAATTCCTGGCTGTAATGGAAGACTTCAGTTAAAAAACCGCCCCAAAAAATCTGCTTTTCAAGATTCAAAAGATTACAAGCCAGCAACAGAAATAATGAAAAGACAGGTTTTGTCAGTTGATACGTAAGAACAGTTGTGTAAAAGAGAGCTCAGTATTTTAAGATGAAAAATACAAAGAGCAGGCTAAATATAAGATATGCCACATCTTTACATGCTTTTGTGCACAATACGAAAAACAAGTGGATGTGGTTTGCTTTTTTGCTTTTGGTGGAGCTCAGCAGGCTAAAAAGAAGAAAACAGAATATAAACCTGTGAGAAGAGCGTGTTGAAATAGTAAGAGATCTGTGCGTATGCCACTCAAGAACTGTGGTTTAACTGCTATTTAAAAAGCAACAGCAAATTGCGTGGCTTCCTGGAATGGCCATATGGTGTCGTAAGTAAGAGGTTTCACGTGGAGCTGCCAACACAGTACTCAAAGGCTGAAGCACTCTATCAGGTAAATACTCGGGCTGAGCAGCGCAAGATCAGAAGGTCGAGATGGAGCCCCCTCATACGTACCACAGCTCTGAGCCAAGCCAAACCAACTACGAGCTGCACTAACTACGGCACAGTGTTCACGCCAGCCCCCAAGGAACCGCTGCCTTACAGTGCCTGCTGACAGATGTTACAGGCAATTGTGAAAGGTACACGGAAAAAAGTTTCAGTTAAGGTCAAATGTATGGAATGCGCAGTCTAGAGAAGGGCTAAATAAGCACAAAGGACATCATCCCTGCTAAAATTCTGACAAATAAATCGTAACGGTATTAGTATCCAGGAAAAAAAAAAATAGGGAAGGGAGGGGAAAAAAAAAGGCTCTCAAAGGCAAAGAATGGAAATAAACAGGACATCGGTCGCTTATTCATCAAGACAGCATTCTAGACACGTCCACAGCCTACCAAATTTGAAACAAACTGCTGCTGTTCGCATTGATCTGACCTGTCATTACCCACCTCAACACACAAGAAACTGTCTTCATCAAGCCAATTAATCAATTTCTCCAAAACCTCGTTGTATTACTTGAATGCTTACTTGAATGCTTTATTGAAGTAACTACCAACTTCACATCCCCTTCCTAATTTGAGATGTTCTAGGACCCCCAGAGGTTGTATTATTTTCATTTATAGTCTACTGTATTAATTTTTTTAAAATAGCTTTTCTAAAAGGGCAGAATTCAAGCTGTTATCAGCTGAACACAAATTTCACTTTTGAAACTGGTAACTGCAGCTTTTTCTTTGACAAAAATAGTTAATATAGGCAAAATACGATGGCCTTTCCTCTCCTTTTCCAATCAAAAAATGCTCGGAAAAGCTTAGCAGAAATTACACAATCAGTTTTGGGAAGCATGATTACATTACAAAGAACTGTACATATTCTCTAGAAGAGCAGGGAAGTTTTCATGCGGGATTCTGTCAGCCAGCCAACCAATCACTTTAACATGCTTTGGATGATTTTTCTGGGCACGGTTATAGCTTCTTACCACTGTACTGCCACTGTGATTTACATCTATAAAATCTGGCAGCAGCTACAAAAAACATAACCCAAAAAAGGCAACTGAATCTCTAGTTGGCAGGCACTCATCTACAAAATCTGTAACGACTTGAAGTCTAGCTGTTAAGAACTTTTTAAAAATATGAAAATTAAAGATTTAATCAAAGAAACACATTCAAGAAAGCTCAGCAACATGAAGAAGGGATACAGGAGAGAAAGACAGCTGAGGAAGATGACAGGCACAACCGACACTGTTACTTTTTTAATAGAATTATTATTATAGTATTGTCCTACATTACCTTGTTTTCCAAGTACGTGTCATCACTCACCTCCATCAAAGATATGATCCCTTTTGGATGCCAATAAATAACAAAAATTAAACAATCTCAGTACTTGATGTTTCTTTAGGATTATGAAAAATGAGGGAATGGCGTAAGCTGCATTTCAGTATCATGAACTGATTAAAGAAAATTAAATTAAAGCAGTTAAGTAGGAATGAGTGTATTTTTAAAGAACCAATTTGTGTTTTATCAAAAGAATTCCGAAGCACAAATTGACAATTTTGACAAATGCTTCGAAGAATGAACAAGCCCATGACGTTCATCAGGCTATTTAAAAAAAAAAAAAAAAAAAAGGGAAGAGGAGGGTGGAAAACAGGAAATATTGTGAATCAAAGCATCTCAAAAAACTCAGTAGACTTTTTATGGGCAGGAAATTAAAAGTTGTAGTATTGGTACCCTGAAATCCCATGCTAGGACAAGTGTTTGTATAAACTGCCAGGAAAAGAGAGAGGAGTAAATTTTAAAGAGGCAATTATTTAGTTATCCCGAGATTAGAGAAGATGGGGAGTTACTGGCTCCAACAAGCTACAGGAATCGGCACCGCACCATCCAAAGGGAAAAAAAAACCAAACAAACAAACAACAGCAATCACTAACTTCTTACATATTGTCTTTGGTTGTTTAATATCAAGAAATACTTTTTACAGAATATGTGAAGACTATTCCTTTTAATTTCATTCTGCGTCAATATCTTCTCTGTGGCCTCTCTGGTAAACTAGAGGACAGGCTTTAGTTTCTCTGAATTGTTTGTTGTTTTCTACATTTTTATCACATACCTTTTCAGAAGTCAAATTTCTTTCATTTACAGGCTTTTGTACCAAAATGGTATAACTAGAACAGACTTTACATTGTATAGTGAAGGTATTTTCCTTGTGTTATAACCTTAGAACATACTAAAACCATTTTCCACAAGATACTACTGAACTTACAGCAGGATTTAGGAGACAGGAATGAACATTTGTAATAATAGTAATAAAAAAAAACCCATCCAAAGTTACAGTAGCAAGGATTAAAAGTATGATCTCTAAGATTTTAAAATGACTCCTTTAAAAAGCCTTGTAACAGAAAGGAGTTTTCAACACATGGCGAGAGCCACTCAGTAGTTGAGGAGAGGGGAGTGGGAGGCAAAGAGATGTTTAGGCTTTTTCCCCCGATTTCCTTGCTGTCTTGCCAATTAAGCTTAGAATGTTTATCAGATGTATGATAAATGTAAGAAATGGAGAGTAGCGTACACTTTTAGTGGTATTTCGATTGGACTATATACAGTATCTCCAATGCCTGCATCAAAAGCATTCTGAATAATGTCAGATAATAGGAAAAAGAAACCAACAGAAAGGCTATCGATACACCTTTAAAAAACATAACACAAAAATAATTAACCATTGATTTCTTGGCATGTAAAAGTTCTATACAAATTTTAAAAATTTTATTTGCAGGTACTAAACCTCTTGAAAAGCTTACTCTGTATTTACACTAATTCTTTTAACAAGTTTATCTCAAATTAAAGCATATTTAACACAATCATGATTGCATTAACTTTTCTACTTTAAATTATTACCCAATTAGTGCTTTATTCACATTTTAAAAACTTGTACAATTTATTACAAATATAAAACAGTGCAGTTTTTCATACATTATCCCAACTCTGAGACAAACACTTAAAAGACATGGAAAAAGATTTTGATTTCTATAAACATAACATTTGCATTACTCATACCCCTTTCTTCACTGTCCTCCCCTAACCCCGATTTAAAAAGATCAAACATACAACATACTGTAGGTTTATTTTTATTCAAAAAGTTACTGTCTCAAGACATAAATACAAATCAGAAAACAGTACAATTAGGACAATAGAATGTGGAGGACAACAGGTTAAGGTAAATATATAAAACATTTTTAGCTGGTTGAAAACAAAGCTGTAAGAACTGCTTTCACAAAGAAACACTCCTTCAAGAGTAAGAAAAATCAACTTAAGTTTAAAATCATATATACAGTCCTCTCAGCAGTTCTATTAAATGCAGTGGTGTGAAAAACAATATAGGCAGTACTTTTAGACATGAGAGTATTTATTTATGTAAAATGAGTTAGGCAGATCTAGTTTTGAGTAGTTTTGAGTGTTGTTACCCCATGACTTAGTAAAATAATTATATTTTATCATGATCCTTTAGATAATCTATGGTTTTTGGCTACCACAGCCGAATGTTTAATTTCTGAAGTCTAAAAACAGGAAGCCTTTTTGTATTCACCCATTTGGGGAGATTCTTGTATTGCAAGCATATTAAGGCATGGAATGATTAAAATAATATACCTCAAGAACTGAGAGACAACTGACAAAAAATATACATATGTAATATAAGTTAATATTTCCTTTAAAATGATGTCTAGCTGCCTAAGCCTTGCAAAATGAGTCGATGTCAAAATGGCATAGATCCCACTTTCTGTTTTAGACCGAATTTATTTGTGAATGGACACAAAATGAAGTTTAAAGCTTAGCTTTCAAAGAATATTATGGGTTGTTTATGAATTTCTATTATCCAATCAAATTTACATACAGAGGAAATGTACTGTAACCTGTTAGAAGTATCTTTAACCTGAAGACTGCTTGCAAAGACAGATAGATAAAACAATATAAAATACAAATTTAAAAATCATTTTTAAAGCATGAATTCTCATGCTCTTCTATTTTTAAACATTGTTAAAATTTCAATATTTTTCTGAAACCT
>NW_008794951.1:2258030-2339067 GCF_000699145.1 Aptenodytes forsteri
TTTAGAATTTTTCTGCAAACATACTACAATAAGCTTCTTTTATTTGGAGACAAAATACAGTGGCACTACTGGAAGGAATTTCACAACATTACATTTTTCTTAAAGGACAAGCAAACTTTCAGGGTTGGTAATGGGCAAGCATGACTGAGATCTGTTACTTTCTGGTAGTTCATAGTCTATGGACCCTTCTGAGAAGGCTAGCATGAAGCTTTTGGAATAAAAGTGTGTTTTAGATTAAAGAGCTGTTAAAATTCTGCTTTATGTATTTTTTTTTCCGTGATTAATTAATACAAACCTTCTGTTGCTGAAGTTTGCATTTAATTTAAAATACTGACACTCTTCTGGTTCTATCACTGTAAGAAAACCAATCCATCTATTATTTCAGTTCATGGATGTAAACAGCAATCCAGCAGAGCTCATGATTATTTAGTATAGCCAGCAAATGTATAGAGAGGGGCTCAAATCTGTACCAAACACCTCTCAGACTGTTAGATTAAAACTCTGAGGGAATAGTTCTTATGATCCGGAAATAAACTGATAGCACATAAATAAAATATTGATTTTTTTTTTTCCCCAACAAAAAGTGTAGCTTATCCTCAAATTGTTTACTTGTCCTTTACATTTCTTTTTTTTTCAGGCAAACAAAACTGCCCCTTCAATGCACTTGATCTTGAAAGCATGTCATTCTCCTTAGAGAAAAATCTGTTCAGAATTTCACTGTATCTACCACAATTTTGTATTGAAAAACTTCCTCTTCCACTTAGAAAATGACTTCACCACTGATTTATTTGCTGCTCTGGTATTAAAACATTGACACCCCAAGAACCTAAAAAAAAAGTTAGAAATGGTGTCAATTTGTAGTCTACTACACATTTAACAAAAACAAAGCAATTAGTATATGATTTAAGATTAAGACACTTCAAGATATGTTAAGGCATTATAAGTTTATTTTTCTTCCAAACCAGATTCACCACACTTTGATTTATGTAATAATATGAAAAGGGCACCTCAGCATTAGAAAATATCTTTCCCACACTTGACATTAACTAGATCCAGTAGGAATGTGATAAAGACTGTGCTTTAATTATTTTAGGTAATAACTGCAAAATAATTTTTAGTCAGTTGCCTAACTGAGACTTCTTTGACAATGGCATTCTATAGGCCTTAACTTGAAATCAAGTGTGTAGTTTCCAGCAACTAAGCCTGGGACAAAACACTCTATATGCTCACTGCTGCTGCGTCTGTGTTCATAAAAACAACAGGTCATCTCGCAGCAGCCAGCCAGGACACAAACTTAGTATTTCCTATTAAATATCTCAACTCTGTCAGGAAGACAGCGAAAAAAATCAAACAATAATCAAGTAAAATCAAAATACTGTCCTTCAGGAGACTGTGTGATTAAGTGAAGAAAAAGCTTTCCTGAAACGAAGAATCAGTTTCCACTTCCCATGTGGGAGCAAGCCATATATAGCTTTCTATGCCAATGGAAGTAGGTATCACCACTGATATGCCAAAACCTCAGAAGATCCAGATCTTTTGACTGTCCTAGCTTTTATAGGACTTTATAAAATAAGAAAGAGCCATGAGAGAGTTAATTTTCCTGAACCTTAACACTGCTGTTCACATTTATCTGTTTACAAACCAATTTTTACTGTTCTTGGTATTAAATTCACTTTAGATGCATCATACAATATAGCACGCTAAGACACAACTGCCTCTGGTGCCAGCAATAACTGGACACATCAAAAAATGAGAAGACAGACTAAAATTTTGATCATAAACCATGTGCATCTGAATAAATTAAACAGCTTTATTATGTCTAGGTCTATTAAAAACAAGTGCAACAACTCCAATCATAATGGACCTCTGAAATAAATATATGAATAAAGTAAATTAACTTTATTCAGAGAAGGTTTTTTGCATTTATGAAATTGGGTTTTTTACATTTAAAATACTGACAGAGAAATTCAGCTCTGATTTAATAGGGGTTGTCTCCTGAACTATTAGCAGAGCTTTCCCCACTTAGGCAGTTAAATTCGTTTAGGTGGGGTTTATGCTAAAGAGCAGCTGGGTTCTGCGATGCAGCTGTTTTCTCCAGTCCTGCTTCCAGGATCACCACCCTTGCCGCGTCCTGCCCGGGAGGAAGGTTTGCTAGATGGTGCCCCCTTGACCGTACCAACTCATTTCAGTGCACCACTGCTCCCTCCTTGCAGAGGAGCAGCATCCAGCTTGTTGTGCTGGCACACTGAGGCAGGCCACCGCTACGCTCTCGGAACAGGCTCCAAAAGCTTGCAGAGCAATGCGACTGTAACCGGCTGCCATCATGTGGTGATACTCCCACAATGCAGCTAAGGAGTGCCCAGCAAATCCTGGGCTCACAGGGGATGATGAATGAGAAATAAAGTAATAGGAAAGAAACCTAGCTAACTGTAAACCTATTAAAACTATTCTTAATTAGTTTTAGAAACTGAAAAGCTGAAAGGTTTCTGAAATCAATGAAATGCACCTGTAGAAGACCAAATTTTCAGCATTGTCAGAATAAAAAAGGACTGGTATTTCACAGATCGATCAAAAATCGAGAAGGGGAGAGGAAGAACTATTTTAAAACAGAACGTCAGAAAACAGGTGATATACTTTCTTGATGTTACTTCAAGAACAGAACACACAACAGCTAGATGCACAACCTAATCTGATTCATTACTACTAAAGCAAAGGCCTACTGGTACAAAATATATGGATTTCCATTTAAAACAGTATTTCAGACTTCTTTCTCCCATAACAAGAACAGGTTCACGCTGCAACGATACTGTAAAAAAATACATAACCGTCTTCCAAATTCCACCAAGCTGTCCAAGATTCCCAGGAAGCCTTGTTGCACTGTCCTCTGCTGGCTTGCTGCAGCTTGTTATTTCCAGTGTAATTTTGTACCAGCTACACAAGGTCAAAAATGGCTGCATACATTACAAGTGGTTCAAGACAGAAGGAATCCCTCATGCAGATTTTTAAAAGAGAATAGAGACTGCAGATTTATCAAGTCGGAAAAAAGGGCAACTGCAAGCAGAAACTACAGACTTCGGATGTTTTGGACCTAAAACTTTATATGGAAAGAAAAAATACCTCTCATCTCTATAAACAGGTATCTGTATTATCTCTATTTTCTCCATTATCTTACTTATGCACAAAAGTAAATAAGCCAATTTAAAAAAAAACAAAACCAAACCAAAAAAAAAACCAAAACCCACAATGCAAACCATCCAATGCTGACAACTGGTAATGACAGAGTCACTCAACTAAGCTCATCACAACAGAAAACTTGCCTTAAATATTGTGTATGCACAATTTTTTTTTATTTTTTTTTTTAAAAAGCTTTTTGCTAAAAACCTCTGCAAGGGTCTTTTCCATACCAGACGTGTTTTCTTCTCAGATTCAAAGGATTTTGATTTTTACATAGCTACATATAAAGTATTAAGAACAAAAATCCTATGAACTTGCAAAGAACATTGACTACCTTAGAATTTTTGAAGCTGAATTACAGCATAAAGTATTTCACTGCCTGTACCAGTCTGCCAAAACAAGCTAATGAAGACAACCTAAAGATTGCATTCTTTCCATTTAAAATTTGGAGTAAGAGAGTATTGTAACCTTAAGACTGATTTTACATTATTTTCCTCTTAGTAAGTTAACCTACCGATTCATCCATGATTGAAGCGGGGTCAAAGAAATCTGGTTTTAGTTCCATTCTTTCTCTCCTGTTCTTTGATGGTGGCTTTAGAAAGCAAGCAAATAAATGTGTTAACTGTAATTTCAGAAAAAAAGAGTTTTTAAACTATAATAAATGAAGCTGAACTCTCAAAGGGGTAGGAATTTACAGGGGATAAATGTTCATCTCTCACATTATTATTACAGGAAGTGTTCTTGCTTTTTGTATGGCAGTTTGAACAGATGACACTCGTATACAGATAGTGGCATAGCCGTTTAAGAATGCAGAGATCAGTAAGAATGATTTTTCTGTTTCACCAAAAGGAAAATTTGATTCAAATATCCTACTTTAAAAGTAGAAATACAAATCCAAAATCCACTAAAAAGAAAGTAAATTTCTTACTAGGTCTATGTCCATGGTGTCAAAATCCATGCCTTCATTGAGATCTTCAATCCGCCCTTCTGATGACATCATCACATCTTCAACAATTGGCTCTTCATCATCTTCCATTAGACTTGTGCCACGTCGACTGAAATGAAAAGAAAAAAGCATACTGTTTAGCACAAAATCAAGTTAAGTTTTATGTGAATATTTAAAAAGCTAGCGTTCAGTAAGGAACTGCCAACGAATGATAATTCCATTAGATAGAAAAGAAATTAAGGAATTAAATAAATGCATAACTACTATTAAAGACAGCTGTTATTTAACCAGCCAGAAGATACTAAAAGAGTGAGAGAGAACAACTAACAAAGATCAACTTATGGAACTTTGTGGTACATCTCTAAATGGGTATTCTGAGAGGCTGCAGGAATTGATAAGCAGCTCAAACCCACACCTAATTCAGAGATTTCCGTGCAAGTATTTATGCTCAAGTGAGAAAGAATGTAAGTTTTGCCACCTAAAGAAAAATTGTTCCTGCCTTATGACAAGGCAAGGAAGAACATCTTTGCGATAAAGTGGATGCATAAATCCATTTTCAGACAGACATTCTCACACAGTCCTTCATCCTCTTTCCTCACAACTTCTACATGCAACATCAGACCTTACGGGAAAAGTGAGGAGTCATTCTAATTATACTAATTGGTGTCACTATATTTAAAAAAAAAACCCACCACCTAAACTATATTGCATGAAGTACTGGTATTAAAGAATTAAAAACAAGTTGGGGAAAGATGTAAAGCTCCTCAATATGTATGTCCATGGTTTTAGTTTACAACTTGTACTTTTCTTCTGTAGAACCACACAGTCTTCACTAAAGCAGAGAACTTCTAAAACTAGTCTTCCCCTCCTCAGCTAAACTACCTCTGGAACATAATTTCATTAGCGTGCATGTCAAAATGACCACGTGATGAATCACAATGAAGTAAATGACACTACAGTAAGAATGTATGACCTTCTGAAGGACAACATTCATTTAAGAAACACTAGACTGTCTTCATCTTCGTTCACAATATTGAGGACTTCACAAGGTTTTTGTGTGTTTGGGTTGGGAAGTTCTACAAAACTGGTACTACAGGATTCCTCTCAACTTTGGTGTCAGTTTAGGTCAGACAAAATCTGTATCGATCACAGAAATGCCGAAGACAGCAGTTTCTTTAAAAGGAATACTTCTTTTAAAATAAAAAAGCAGCTGAACTCTAAACGTACAACTCAGAAGTCAAAGGAGAAAGAAATAGTAGAATTAAACTGAGCAGAAACTTTCTGCTTCACACATTGAACTCCTATTTTAAAACTCATTTTTGATGTTCTAAAAATGATTCTGCAGTTAGGAATACATAAAGATGATGTTTCACATGTTGTATCGATTATATATATCTGCCACAGATAGCATTCAGTTCAACAGCTAGTTCCCTTTATTACAAAGTTCACTACTATTTAATTTTTCTGGAATTTAAGTTCAAAAATAAGCAAGAAACCAAACAGATCTATTCTGCTAAAGGCATCACCATGCACTTTTACCACTGCTTTTCTAAGGCAACTTAAAATTTTAAGACATAGGAAAACATTACTCAAGAACTAGAACATGTGCCCCTTTTAAAAGATACAGGAGTAACACTGCATTTAATAACCACCACCCCCAAACCACTGAAGGAACGTTTCACTCTCACTCACATAGCGTGTTGCAAGTTGGTTCTCAGCTTGACGTAGTTCATCGCTGCCCTCTCCTGTTGTTGTCGCGCGGCTTCTTCCTGTTGCCTTTGAGCCAACATCCACGTTACTTGCGTGCTTAAAAAGACCATTATTCTATTTTAAACATGAACTGGTTCTGTGTATGAACACTAACACAAAGCAGACCTACTCATCTACGTACTTGTAATCGAGTGGAGCTTGGTGGTGTTCAGGCTGCATAGGATAGACACCCATATAACTTTCTTCAGGTCGCAATCTCTTGGGCTCCCTCATTATTGTAGAAGTAAGCTGAGGTGTCTGCATCATGACTGGTGTGTGCATTGTCTGCTCCCTGTTCAACCACATACTGTCACTACTGCTGCTTTCTTCAGCTGGAAGGAAACATAGGACATCAGTAAATTTTTTCAAACTAGTCTAAAATCGAATGTTTAAACATGACTTAAATGCATGTACTTTCTGCTTACTGAGAATCAATGTCTTTACTTTTTGCCACGAAGTCTTACGTGTGCCCCAAAAGGCCTGGATCTATAACCACTGGCTAGAGTATTCAAAATACTTTTGTATTCTGTGACTTAACGCAGCGTAGTGCCTTTATTTCCTTTTGTGAATCAGTGTTATGTTATTCAGACTCTTCAAATGAACAGTTTTCCCACTAAGACATATACATGCACAGAAGTTATCCTGTTTTAAAAAAATACATTAAAGCATACAAATTCACTCAAGCTAACAAATAGGGATTGACATGTGTAGCTTACAGGAATATCTACTCTAGTAAATTTTAAGATGAGAAAAGTTCTACCTTCAGGTACTTTCCGTTTCCCTGTTGCTGGCTTTGTCTTCTTATTTCTTACTGTAGATCCTCGACTACTAATTCCACTAATCACTGACATAGTATCATCATCCCCACCAGCTAATAAAGAGTTTCTGTAGGACATGAGAGGAAGCCACACATCTTCTCTTCGTAGAGACATCTGAAAGGTCATAAACTTCTCCAAGTAAACATACCTTTAAATGGAAAAAATAATTACAAAGATGCAAAATACCTGTAACAAGATGTTAACATACCAAGATAAGTAAGTACTGAAATTAACACCCAATGCTCCTCATCTAGTTAACAAAAAGGCCTGACAACAGCAAATCCAGAATATGATTTCTGTTCATCCACTATAAAATGAGAATAACAAGGATAAATACAATTTACCCTTTGTGATTATACTTGACTGCATTAGTGTAAAATTATCTTGATGTGCCGAAGATTCCACTTTAGGTGAATGCAATGCACATAAATATGTATTTATTCAGATGTCTTTTACGGTTATCATTACAAATATTAAGAATATTAAGAAAATACTTACACTGTTCTTTTATCTTGTCTGAGAAGTTTGGAGGAGAACTCACTCAGAATATCAAGAAACGCCAAATTTAATGGTGGGTGGCTCTCACCTTGCGGATTAGGCTCCTTAAAAGCAAATTCTATGCCATCCCTAAGAAAAAGTTTAAAATTAAGTCACATAAAGCACAAACAAAAGAAAAAGTTCTAAGCACTGGGAGCTATCAAAACTGAACACCTTTCCTCTACGTCAAGAAAGCAATAATTCAATGCTTCCGTATTCTGGCAAAAAAGTGAACACTATTCATAGTTTGAATCTGAACGCACTCTTTCTGTCATGATGCTTCTACCTTGCATTTCGAGCTTTCTGCACGAGGCCAACATGACCACCACTGACAATGAAGTGGATCAGTTCTTACTGTTACAGCTAAGACATTAAAAATACTTTTTCATGACAGCACCAACACTGCTATCATTTACAGGCTTATACAACGATGCTGAAGAACATCAACATTATTTAACATTTGGATTTAATTCAGGGACAAAACTGCAGTCATCTCCTAATTTATAAATGGGCTGTATCATCTCTAGTGCTGATGCATTTTGTATTAACAAACTGATTTTGAAAGACTGAAAAGGTATTTTAATGTTAGTAAAGAAGCTTTTAAAAAAAGGGAAGTAACACAAAGCACACAATTACTTGTGTAACATCGCAATAGCTTCTCTTGTTTTCAACTGATCCAGTCCAAACGTTAAAGCAAAACGTCGAGCAAGTTCCTTTATGCCACTGAATGTCGGTGATGATCTGTCAAAATTATAACCATTTTCTTGAATCATTTCATTGAAAAGCTGTATGAAATGAAAAGGGAGATTTCCATTTATTAAAAGATTATGCCAAACTTTGGACCAATCAACACAGAGCTAAGTTTCAGTAAAAAAGTGTTTTACAGTTCGTTTGGTTTTTTCTTAATTCGACAACCCCAAAAGACAAACATGGAGGTTTAGGAAAGCCAAGTCAAGGCTACTCTTGAAGAGTCTGCAGTTCAGAGTTAATCCTTGAAATGCACACTGTCCAAGCACATGTCAAACTAAGTACGTTGGATGACAGATTTCAGCACTTCCCTAAATGAGGTGTTCTAGAGTTGAGAATACTAAAAATTAATAGGATTCCCTGATACGTACACTAACAGAGAAGAAATAAATGGGGTAAATTCTCACCTGGCCTTTACTATTACAGTTTGTTAAACTACTACTTTCTAATCATTTTTTTTTTAATCTTTTCAAAATACAAGTACAATGAAGAAATTCTAAAGTGGAAACATGTCTTCAGGGAAGCTGCCAAAGACACCAGAAACTTTGCCACTGAGGATCAGACTTTTAACTATTCATCAATAGTTGGCAAAGCTGAACACTCTGAACTTTAACATCTTTTTCTTCTGTGATCAATCCTTTTCTTATCCTACTGAATTTGACCGTAATTCTCTTCAACAGCCAATTTTTCTGTTATTTTCTAATTTTGTCTAACACACTCACCCTTCACTCTCTCATATAACACAGAATAAACCAAAACCAGACTTACTAGGGCTATGAACATTAACTTGTCATTTATAGATACGTTTTGGCCCATAGTTGCATACTTTTATGTTGGTGTAGCTCACTGCAACTTAGTTATCTCCTTTATCCACTATCACTTCTAGTGTTTCTTCTCTGGTTAGGTTTTTTTTTTGTTTGTTTGTTTTTTTAAGAAGTTTTCCTGGAAGAAATGCTAGTTACATGTTTAACTTCACACATGGGGGTTTTTTTGTTTGTTTGTTTTATAATACTTGGGTCCCCTTGTGTTACTATTCTTATTGCCATATTAGGATTGTGTAACTGCCTCCCTGTTATGTGCGTAATTGTACTTACTGCATTCACTTCCTCCGTCTGCCCTTTAAAATATAAGGGGCTGGTTATTCATGAGACAGAAAAGACTAATAAGGATAGCATTTACCCAATATCACAAAAATTTGTGAACTCTGGTGAAAAGTCAGCAAAAAACGTAGGAGTATTTAGTTGCATATTTTATGTTGCAGTTCCACCAGCTACTTAAAGGAAAGTATCAAAAGGAAAGGCCTCATCCTCCCTTGTATTGACAATATTCATACAGATGAACCAGCTTAGGGGCTTCATTAAGGACTTTTTCCAGTTAGTTCTCAACCAGGATCAGTATCTAGATCTATATCCACTATGTTGCCCTATGACCTCTAGTCAAAAAACAAAAAGGTGTGGGGAGAGAGGGAACAAATTGGAGTACATTTTTCCTTTCAACAGTAGCAGAGATCTATGCTGGATTACAGTGATTTGCAGAGACATGGCTTTATTGTTCTGATCCTGTAAATAAGATCCATGCAGACGGTTCATGTGAGCAGATGAATCCGACTCTGACCTCGACTGAATTCATCAGGTCTCCACACAAACAAGCTCATTTACTGAAGAGAGCATTAAATAATGTTTTAATTTCAAAGATGGGTGAAGCCCCTACCAAACATTAAGAAATACCAAATTACTAAAACTTCCTATTACTTCTCAGAATAGTTTAAAAAAAAAAAAAAAAGGGCAAAACAAAAACCAAACTACAACAACAACAAAACCTAAAACAAAACAAAAACACAAACCCCCACCACGCAGGCAGGAAGTGTTCTCCCTTGTTTATCTGTTCATGAATAAGTAAACTAGCAGTTTCACAACACGTTTCTATTGTTTTAGAGTTAAGAAGGTATCACAGAGTTACATTCATTTCGTGTTTATCAGCCTCTCACATACACTTTTTGTAGCACAGTATTTGGTAAGTACAGGAAGACTTCTAGCAGTTTTTCAGACAGTTGCAGAAAATATGTTCTAATTTAGACCTATTTATCCCTACCTTCCATAAGAATTTCTTCATTAATACCTCACATTAGCTATTACAACAACAGGACGTGATCTATAACAACAGGACGTGATCTACAGTATGGAATTTCATGCATCAAAATATTGTAAATCATTCTTACCTGCTGCAAGCTAAGAATAAGCGTTTTAGCACACTGGATTTTGTCTATCTGTCTTGTTTTACTCATCGTTTCTTTAATAATATCACCATAGTCATTGTAATACTAGGAAAAATAAAAAAAAAGTTTAACTTTCGATTTTAGTTGAAAACATTACAACTAATTCTTCAGAAAACAACATCTAGGATTTGCTATTTAAAAATTAAATTGAACACTTTCAAAAGGAAAAAACCTAACATGTTCATGATTACATCATCAAAATGATACCCTAAAACACCTCCAAAAATGATAAAAAACCCTCAAATCAGAAAGAGTATATCCACTTCTTTTCATTCTTGTCGTTAGTACACTTTAGAGGCAGAATGACCTATTTATCTTCAAGGCCATGACACATTTGTTAATGACACGCGTTCACCCCTTCAGGGTACAAGATTAGAATCTAATCTTTTTAGTAACTCCTGTAACTCTGGTGGGGAGTTTTCTATTTTCTCTGCTGAAAGGAAGGACTTATGGATAGCATCATAGCCATTATTTTTCCAATGAAGACAGCTGCCCGTTCAGTTCTTTAAGTATTTCAGGTTCAATAAAGACCCAATTAGTTATTTAGAGATTCAAAATATATGTAGGGCACTCAGACAAAAGCAGGCTGCCCAAATTTTAATTTTTTTAAGGTAATCACCAAGGAGCAAAGCTTTATCATGTTCCCCAAATGAGAACTCATATTATTGTGCAGCTGTGAATCCCAGGAGCGAAGAAGGGGGTTTTATATTTAAATAAAATAGAAACAGATATAAAGATCGCTTTGTGGGAGGGGGAGGGAGGGAGGAGGCAGGCAGTGGGTAAAACTCAAAACTTTTTTTTTTTCCTCTTCTACAAAGTTTAAGCTGAAATTATTTGATGAGGCTAGACATCGTGGAGTTGATCTTTTTGAGAAGATTCTCAAAAGGCCTGCTAAACTAATAACTGAAAAATATAGCATCGATCAGGGTAAGAAAATAAATCTATTTAAAACAACGTACAAATAATTATCAGGTTTCCTTCCTCCCTCCCCACTACCCACACACTGGAACTGTGAAACTTATCTCAGTCATTGTTTCCCTTCTTACGGAAAAAGAACTTTTAAAGGCCTACGAACTACCAACTCTGGAGTTTTGAATTCTTCACATTTTGAATCAGTTATCTTGTAAGGTAAAAAATAATTTAAAAAATCCACAGCTACTGTATTCTAGTAGTTTTATGAAGTATCACTACTAGGCTTCATATATTGAAGATTTACCTTCATATATTGCTTGAAAATGTCTGCAGCTGTATTCATTTCCACCACAGTATATACAATGAGTTTACAGAAAGCTGCAAGTAGATTTCTTCTTTTGTGCAATGCTTCAATTTTGCTAGCTTCATCATCCTGCTGTCCATCTAGAAAGAGTTCAGAACATGAAAACTGTCGGGTTTAAATACTTCATATTTAAGCATTTACATATAAAGTGATGTGGGCTAATGGTCAGGATTCAGAAAATCAAATCTCAATTCTGATGGCAGTGCACTTCATTGCCCACTGACAAGTCTCTTTTCCTGATACAGAGACATACATATATTCGTGCCTATTAAACCAAACCTTTACCACGATTATCCTACATGTCCCCAAAACATAAAATGCTTTAATCAGCTGCTGACATTTAAAAGACAAACCTACCTCTGTGACCATGCACACCTCTCAATGCCAGAAAAAAAGAAAAGAAAAAAAACACACACAAAAAAGCATAGGCAAACAAATATATTAGTTAGAAGGCAAATAATATAAAGGAAACATAAGTTTTGTACAAACCTGCACTATTATTATCATCATCCTGATCAATGAAGACATGATCTAAAATAAAACTGAGTAGTTCAGATTGCAATGAAGAATCAGGAGTGTAAACAAGTGGCTCCAACATGTCACGTCCTCCTGTCATAATCTGATGACTGAAGATCATCAACACATCACACAGAATTGTGAAAGCCTATTAAAAAGAAACCTTAGTAAATACTTCCTTGGAAACTGGATTTTATTTAGAATAATGTATTTCTACTTAATAAAATACTTAGAGCCCAGAGGTGTACGCAGGCCACTTAAGTCCTAAACAACTACACAGGCCAACTGGTAGTCAAAGTGTGCACAGTTTCTTACAAGAGGTTGCTATATGAAGACTGGGTCTCCAAATAAAAATATTGCACAGATGAAGCCAACTAAATATCAAAACATTGTGAGATTACAACATGAGGAGCCTGAAACTCCCAAATTCTGCCTGATGGAGACTACATTAGGTCACTGGAGAACTTTGTGGATGCTAACCATAGTACAGTCTCCTTCCTTCTTTCTTTTTTTTTTTTTTAAGTTGTTTCAATCACATTTGTAAAACATCTAACAGCTGCAGGTCATTCAATCCCTTTAAATCCTAAAGTATGTTTTGTTTCCAAAAAAGCAACCACCTCTTCCTTTCGCTGGCTAACTTGTGCATCTGACATCAGATTTAAATGTCTGTACTCCACCTCCCTGGAAAGTTCAAATGTATCAGTACCTAGACTGACATTCTGCAAACTGACAGACCAAGGTAACACACTGCTTAGTGCTGCACCTCATCTCTTCGACTCTAATCTGTTAAGTACTTCCATTGTAACGAACAGCTCTGTTCTCTAACTCGTCAAAGCAAATATTACTAATTTCCTGGTCACAAAACCACATATGCTCCTCTGAAGTCCCTTGTGCCTTTTCATGAGATTAGAGAAGGAAAGCAGAACCACGGCTATTGTACTCTATGTGACTGAGGCAGTTCTAGTTTCTAGATCATTCACCTGAGTAAAAGGCTATATAAGTCTCAGAAAGAGACCCACTCACAGCTTCAGTAATTTTTGTTACTTGCACTTTCACACCCTACACCTTGTGATTTTGACACTAGATAGCTCTCCGACATAGAACATGCCTACTGAGTTCCAGGAACGTTCTTGTTATAACAAGAGTTTCAAAAGCTGCAGTTGTGTGACTTGGTGGACCAGATTTTAAACTTCAAGCTCAACCAGGTTATTATTACCTTTAGCTATCAGTAACCTGTGCTCTTCACTAGAACATGGAACTCCTGTGAGTGTCCTGGCTAGAGAACTATTTGACCACAGACTGGAAGACACTCGGCCCCTACAGTTTAACCTTTTCCATTGACCCTGTTACCCTCAGAACTCAAAGTATTTCCCAAGATGACGTCTCAATTCTTTTTGAAACAGAAGAAAAATAAAAAAACACCCCAAAAACCTTCATGCCTGCATTTTTCTTCAAAAAAGCCAGGACTTCTGTCTCCTGCTTCATGAAGTGTCAGGCACTACTTGCATGGACTAAATACCTACATATTTTACGTCTGAAATAGCCAAGAACTTAGTTCCAGCTAAAACTCTCCCCCACAAAGGACAACTGTATGAGGGACTGACTACAAAACTGGTAAAATGAAAACTGCTCACATCTTTTCCGAGCAGTACATCATTGTTGAGGCTTCCAAGCATTTGCTAGAATGGTCTCCAAATATCTCTAAACAATACTGTTAACAATTGACCAGTGTGTGATTGTACCTAAGGGTGACCACAAAAAAGAAATACCACTTCCCAACAATAAAATCCCCTAGGTTACAGTGCGTACATGTGCATGTATAAACACACACACACGCTCATGTTAAGTACCCGTTCTTTTTCTCCTGATTCAGAGATCCCCAAAATCCTGGGACTCTGAAGAACTGAGGAATATATTCTGCATGCAGCATCATGGTAAAGGGGAACAGACAGAGAAGTTGCCCCTCTATGTCCTCACAGGTTTACAGCAAGAGGAGGAAAGTTGTTTTCACAGCTCCTGAGTGGATGGGCACATATATGTCACAGTACAAATGTGGGAACGTAAAAGCATTCAAAGATAGAATCATAAAAAAAAAAAAAAAATCTCTTTTTTAATTTAAATAGCTGTCCCTAGCTCTTCCAGCTCTGAGTCTATGAATCCACAATCAGCTCCACTGGAGATGTCATGACCACATGGTAAGCAAGAGCTTTGAAAGGGAATTCTCCAACCTAACTTACAAACCAGAATGCTTCTACAGTGCGCCTGCCCAGTCACTGTTTAAATAAACAAACAAAACCCCCCTTTGAATAAGAGTTTATGCTGCCTAAAATTACTAGAAAGAATCAAGTTTAAATTGATTCTGAAATCCTACCTAAATTACCTAAAGGAGGGCAAGCATACAAGTACAGTATGTATTCACACTCAAAGGGCATTCAGCCTAAACATCCAAGACATACCACATTCCCACATAAGCACTAAAAGTATTAGCAAGAGGAACTTTTCAACTGCTTTAAAAGTATAATATTAGAATACTACAAGGACAAACAACAGTCACTAACCTGTTCCTTAACAGCAGTGTTTACATTGGTCAGGTAGTGTTGACAGATTTGACAGAATACTCTCATCTGCTTCTTTAGACGTAGAAGATCCTCCTTCAAAGAGAAGGATTTCATGTAACAGTTTTGCTTTTTCAATTTTATAGTCACATTTAGTGTATGCATTTTCACAGAGCTATCCACCACAGACCTCGTACATAGTTGTAACATTCAAGTCCACTGCATTATTTAAAAAAATCACTATTACAAATAAAAATAGCAATTAGCAACTTCCGCAATTTTGTCATCCTGTGTACCACAAAAAGAAATGGACGTTGGGATGAAAATAGTGAAGTTATTTATTAAAAAAAGAGTAACAAAAAAAACCCAAAACCAAACCTAAAAAAACCCCACCCCCACCAAAAAATACAACTCAGACCATAAAGCATTTTCTCTTTAAAATATCTGTATTTTCAACCTAGACCACAGATTTTAGGTAGCTGTTTATAGCTAAAACAGACATGGCTACATGGTATTATTTTATTTTTTTAACTCACTGCTTGGGGATAAAGTAAAATGTGAGATGATAGTTAGGGTTTTCTTCCCCTCTTCCATTTTAAAAAAAAAAAAAGAAAAAAGAAAAAAAAGTAGCTTTAAGTGTTGCAATAACTTCCAGAAAAGTAGATTATTGAGCAAATAAAGTATCAAATTGGTACAGATACCATCCACATGTGTGGCACAGTTGGTGTTACTCAATCATGTGAAGATTCTAGCCCATGTAGAACTGGGGAAGTCATATTACAGAAGACCAACTGTGTAACCAGCATCAGTCCAGACAAAGAAGAAATACCGCTGAGATAATTTCAAAAACTATCCATGCAATCTAAACCAAAACAAGTCTCTCCCTTCAAGAAAGCAGGTAACACACTGGACCAACGCATCATTTAATCTCAGCAGGAATCACAAAAGCAACAGCTGCTTCTTGACTATGAGTTTAAGTATAATATGATTTTAGAACACCTTCACTACATAAAACCTTTTCTCTCAATATTTAAAATTCAGATTACTATACTGATGTTAAGAGAATTGCACATGGGAATATTTTCTTTCCTTTATACAGAATTCTTTGTTTAAATTTTAATAAGATGTGAACTATTTATATAGTCTTTTATTTTAGCAGCCTATATTATGAAGCTAATTCCCATACCTAATCAACCTGTTCACAAACAGCACGCACGCAGTTAGCAGCTAATTTTGTCACAGAACAAAAAAACCAAAAAAACTCAACCAAACAAAAAAAATCTTTAGGCACAGTACATTTCCGTCACTTCTGGTTCTGTGCTTCAACTCCTTCGCTGTTATGTTCCATTGGCATTGACCAGAAATCAATGGAACTTCTGTACGTACCTGGTATATTTGGCAGCAGTCAACCAGTTAAATATAATAAAATAGTTGTGGTTCAAAAGTTAAACCTACGAAAGCTTTAATTTACCAAATTTTATTATGCAGGAGCAGAAAATAATCTCAATAAAGGACCACTTTTCAAATAAGTTCTTTTCATTCCTGCTGAAAGTACTACAGACTACATTTTACTGCAAAATAGCTAAGTTAATCTTCATTTCTAACCTAACTTTTCAGTATTTAGCTCCGCTTCTGCCGTCAGGCTTGTGATAAAGCTTTAATCACTATTACAAAAAACTCAGACTGCCTGTTTATCCTTTAAAGAATAAGCTAACAAAACCTCCAAATCCTTCACGAAAGTGGTTCTCAACAATCTATGTATCCACTTCATAGCTGGTATTTTTGGTTTTGGTAATGTTAGAAGCCGTTAAAACCTCGATGGTAAACTAGCAGTGTTGAAGAAGTTCACATTTATTTAACACACCTTCAGATCGTAATTATTGAATCAGTAAGGCCGCAATTATTCATTGGACTAATGAAGTCTTAACGTGATGGGGGGGGGAGAAGAAAAAACACCATGATCTCACAAAGGTGTTCTGTTATAAAAAACGTTAGTACAAGTTACATAGCATGCTTCTCCACTCCTGTATCTACCAGGAGCTCACACTACCACACCCTAAAATAAAGAAAAAAGAAAAAAAATGTATACATCCTCACATTAAAATGTTTATTGTGATAAATAAAAATTTTAATTACAAATTACAATTTATTGATTATAAATTATTAATGTCGTGAGTTCTGTTTTCTCCCTAGTAAATTGTGACATACGCATACAACTTTTTTCTTAAATTAATTATAAATATGGCAATCAGAGTGTTTAAAGAAACTGAAGAACTTATTTATTTCATCTCTGACATAAATAAAGGATGTGTTATCAGTAACTCCAATAAAAAAGTGCAACTCCAGTGTAAATTTCCAGTGAAAGAGCACAAAATGTACCCTTCTTACAGGACTGTAGAAGGCTTCCAGAAAAAGTATGTTTGATTATAACTTTTTTTTTTTAGTTAAAGAATTCATCAAGATGTTTCAGCACTTACAAACTCCATTCTAAACTATCTAGCCTTTCAAAAACCATCTTTTACTAGGCAGTTCGCACAGCAAACCACCTAATCACCCTCTTTAACCAATGCTGTCCAGTGGATACAAGAAACCTTAATCCTTCCTCCAACATTTTTCAAGAAGTGAAATTAGAAAGATGACATTTGCCAGAGCTTTGCCCTTCAAGATTACTATACACAGAACCAGAACACAGGCCCTCTTATTATTTCCTGAGAAAGTCTGAAATTTAACTTAATCTTTTCATGTCTTTATTCAACAATGCATTTAAAAGACTGATGAAGAGCAAAGTATGATTGTAACATACAGAGCAGTAAGAATACTACGGTAGCGTGCAAATTCTTATATCTCACTGACTTGGCACCGATACTTCACAGTTTGCAAACAAATTCAAACCCACTACTTGAGAGTAGTAAGACTGACTATACTGTGTTTTATAATTGGTATTCTACCCCTCCTTAGCATTGTTATTGTGCCAGACTAATAGATACTGCATTAATTTACTACAAATACTTTACAATTCTGTCAAATTAAAAATAATATTGACATTTAAATAATAAAAACATAACAATTTAGAGAAACACTAGGTTTAAAAGTCAAGCATTCCACTACTAAAACTATGAATTCAGAAGAACTTATTAGAAAAGCAATATTTAGGCAGGTATCGGTATTAAAAAAAATATATATTCTTAGTCTTAATTAATTCCATCACAGTTCCCACTTGATGACACTGCAGGTATATACAAATGTTTATTTACTAATACAACTGGAACAAGGCATACCTTTGTGGAACTGCTTTCAGTAATTTTTGCTAGCTGCCAAAGGATTACATAATGAGTACACTGCAGTGCATGAATAACAATCTGAAATCAAAAGGAAAAAATGCATTAGATGACAAAAGCCAATAAAAGACAGCAACAAAAGCTATTTATTGTTGTACCTAAAGCACACACTGTAACTACAGACCTGTTCTGGCATGTCTCCATTTTCAATGCCAGTTTTCAGTAACTTGTAGTTGCAGCCAAACAAGTCCCATCTTGATAGGTCGTGAGCACTGGAAGCATTAGAAATGAAGCAAAGATGTAATTTAACTAACACCATTTCTGCAATTTGACATTAACAACTACTGAAAGCTTAACTGGTCTAAAACAAACAAACAAACCCAGAAATACACCCCCCAAACCCAACAAAAAACACTCCCAACAACAAAAAAAAAACCACAAAGCAAAAAAACCCCCAGATTTCAGTGTGTCACGTTCTGCACAACACTCAATCATTCACACTAAACAAAAAACCTCCAAGTTGCATTAAAAAGTTAATATCAAATTAAAAACAAAACAAAAACCCCACACACCGCAAACCCTGACAGATGTTTGCAGAAGCCTACTTACTTGTGAAAAGCTGTGATTCTCTTCAGTGTTGACAAGACTTGATATGCATCATCTTCATCAGGTTCCTCCCCCTATTTAATAATCATATAGTAAGGTATCCTAAGCAATGTATGCTAAGCAAACTAGGGAACTTAACAAGATTTAAAAAACCAAAACCACCAAACCCTAAAACACCCCCCAAACCCAACCAACAACAACGAGAGAGCGCACGCTGCATCGAAATTATTTATAAATGACACATTTGGTTTTAGAAGAGTTAAAGAGTTTGAGAGAGAAGGCAGCATTCATGTTTAGAAATAGTCACCAGCACAAGGAGAAATGGGGGGGGAGGGGGGATATCTAGGATAGCAGAATACAATGTATTATGTAGGTGCTTCAATTTTCTCTGAAGAATCCAGCAGAGGCCACTGTCAGACAATAGATACTGGACTAGATGGGGCCACAGGTCAGTACCTCAATCTTACTTTAATCACAGAAA
This sequence comes from Aptenodytes forsteri, assembly GCF_000699145.1. Taxonomy (NCBI): domain Eukaryota; kingdom Metazoa; phylum Chordata; class Aves; order Sphenisciformes; family Spheniscidae; genus Aptenodytes; species Aptenodytes forsteri. Next base: position 2,276,989 of record NW_008794951.1, read on the forward strand.
AAAGTCTTTGAGAGAGGTAAGGGAAGTGTTTTGTCCTAATTTTCCCACAAGTTCTTACAAACTTGCCTTTGGAGAAAGAAAAGGAGTAAAAAGGAAAGGGTCCAAAAGTATCTATTTAAGTACATAGGATAAACTATCAGAGATACTGCAAGTTCAATGCATTTTACTGTTCTGTAGTTGCACAACCTTATCAAAGCACTATGGATTTCAATGCTTTCACCGGGGTATTTGCCATTTTCCTCCAAGCCAACCATCTGACATTTCATTTCTTTGCTTTACCTCTCATTCTTTCTTTTTCTTACAAAGGAGGAAATAAATGGATTACTAGGCACATTTCTTACATAGTCCACATGTGTCTAGGGTTTCTACAGTGGAGTCCTAGTTCAGGCCAATAAGCAAGAAGAACAGGAGCAAAGCTTGATAAAGTATGGATCTGAGAAGCGTGGAGAATGAAGTAGTCAAAAAGACACTTCCCATGCTCCTTATCACAGATGAGGAGGAGGAGAAACAAGTTTTGTCTGAATGTCAGAGGTCCCACATAGTGAAGTTAAATACTGTATCAGAAAATTCTCACTCTTCAGATTAGCACAGTGTGGGAACAAAGTCATTTTTAAGCTATTAACTGCATCTGCTTGCATTCAGGAAGGGAGGGGGAGTGTTTTCTAGAGATTTTGATATTTAACAACAGCAACATGCAATCACAGGCAAGACTAGCAACACCAGTACATCTGAGGAGAATCCTAGTGGAATTACAATGCTACATCTCTCAAAAACATGAGCTTCAAAACCTAAAGGTGAAAAGTTTATGTGATTTCATAGTTTATCTGAAACTTATCTCAAATTCCCAAAAGACACTTGTCAAAAGGAGATTAAAATTAAAGACTCGCTGTCCTAATACAAAAGAACAGTCTGAGTTCACATAATCACAGCAATGATACTGTTGTATTATTGTGCTTGACTTAACAGTTTTGAAAATCAGAGGGAAGTTCCCATCCCTAACTCATTGACTTGCATAGGAAGGCAGAAAAACATACTGGAAATATTTACAGGGGCAGGAAAAGTTGATCTTGCACATTAAAATACCTCTTGCAGGAAGTCTTCAAGAAGTCGATTAAACTTGTCTGCCAATTCATCTATTAACTGACTTCTTGCAATGTCAACCCTGTTAAAGATTGTGAATTCTTCATTACAGAGAGCGTGGTATGTTTTTGAACAGGCTTCCAAAACATCTATATCTGTGTGCTTCTCCACAATATCCCGGATTTGTCTCAGTAAGGCATCCAAATGCTACAAGAAAGATGAAGCGTGGGGAAAAAAAATATGTATTCGTATATATACACACACACACACGTATTTTAATAAACCTTAAGGAATTTTAAAAGATAAATTCAATTTATTACTTTTGTAACTGTGATTCAGAACACAAAACACTTCTAGAAAGCTGTGGAGCTTCTGAGTAAATTAAAAATCTATTTAGCAAAAATTAAGTAGGAGATTGTCAAAGGCTAAAGATTCAATGCATTTTAAAAAGCCATTAAAAATTTGCAATTGTTGGTATGGTTTTATCTAACACTTGAATTTGCAATGACAACCGAACAACACAGAAGCATTTATCTCCCACTCACACAAACATTTATACATGGTCTTAAAAGCTGTATAATTGAAGATTTAGTTGCATAACACTCAAGTGTCAGCACTGAAACCAACTTCAGTTGTTGCTCACTGCTGCTCTATCAGTGCTAGCTATGCTGGCAACTAAACATTTTATTTCTTTTTTGAACCTAATGATTTCCAGCTACTTGCTTCACAGTACAGCAAAACAGTGCATCTGAGAAGGAGAAAATAAATATGAGAACAGCTTACACCAACTTCATCACCATAGCAGATAAAATGAGAGCAGTAACTACATAATTTGTGATCAGGTAGTTTTCCTCTTTTTCATGCAATGAAGATGGTGGTTTATTAGTTTCAGTGATCGGAAAGAGAAAACTTATCAAGCTGTTTCTACAATCTTTATCTGTCAGGCAGCATACCTCAAGCATGACCATAACCCAACAATAAATGCTCTCGCATGAAGTTCATGTAACTGGCAAGATTCTCTGTTAAAACTCACTAGACAGGCCTTAGAAAACTCAAACTTTCAGTATCTCTAAGAACAGCAGCCAGTCACAGCTCTGAAGTCCAAGTCTCATTCTCAATAAGGGTTACGATAAATAAAGTCTCACTTATACAAAAAAACGCACCTACAATGGTGACTGAAATTCCAGTGACTAAGTCTAAATTCTGGGTTTTCTCCTTTTGTGTTAAATGTTATTGAATGTTACCTTACCTTTTCTAATCGCCCTGTTGTATAAATTTCCAAATCAAAGTACTGTGGCAACTGCAATAAGTTGGTGACTTTTTCTGCATCTACAGAATACTGTAAAATTGACATGGAAAAAAGTTCAAATGCAAAAGTCTTGGACAACACAATTCGTTATAGAACAATCAAATATTAATAAAGACCAGTAAGAAAAAATGAAGACTTGTGCAAGCCATACAGTTAATTACAGAAACTATAGTTGTTAACATTTCAATGACAGTCCATCAGCAAGAAATGGAATTAAACCTACCTTTGCTAGCAACTGAGGAAGTGCCACTGCAAAAAGTTCAGTAATTTTTGTCCTGTCATCCAGCTGGGTTTTCTTTTCCTTTGCTGTCAGCACCTAAAATATTGGTATTGTGAGGATTTACAACTAAAAGTTGTGGTGCAAAGTTTCATTATCATTAATGAAATGAATATTAGGTACACAGACATTCTAATATCGCTGTAAAATATCAATGTAAAAAAAAAAAGCCAATAAAAAACCCAATGTTCAGCACTCAAAAAAATGCAATTCAAAGTTATGCCTAATACTATTGAGATTATCTTGAAAACAGAAGTGACAATCTAGAACAAAAGGTTTACCTTCCCTGCAACAAAATACCATCATCAGAATGCTTTTCTTGACAATGAAAGAACAGCAAACTTCTCAGCTTACTTAGGATTTTTGATGATATTTACTCAGTTCACATGTCAATCTGATCTTCATACAAGTTTTCAATCTGTACCTAAATGGGTTTCTTACCAAAAGCTGCACCAGTCTTGAAAGCAGTTCCCTTCCTTGCTTAATATCCCAGTAAAAGAAGGCTGCCTAAACTCTATATAATCAGAGAAAAGACTGTCCTCCTTCCAAAGAGACCATGAAGTATATTCCCTTCCCTCATTTTGCTCTTTCAAACTGAAAATAGTTTTAGCTTTCCCAAACATTGATTTTTGTTCTCCTTTCCAACCAATACTTCTTTCAAAATCAGTTTTGTATTACCTTTAATAGTAAAAACAAATGCAGTAGTCCAAACAGTATTAAGCACGTGCCAAAGTCCAGAAAAAGTGAACTAGCCAGGGTAGTCAGATACTGGAGGCTGTGGAGACCAAAGCTGAACTTCTGAATTCAGTCCCTTCAGCAGCAACAGCCTACCACCTTTTCCTTATTCCCACACTGTCCCCACACAGCCACTCCCACATCTCTAGACGAGTAGCTTTTTGCTTCCTACCCTTTTCCCTGTTCCTCTTCCCACAGGAGGATGACATTCAGCTGCTTGCCGAATTGTACAAAGCATTATTTCAATCAGTGCGCTTTCCTGTCTATCCGTTAAAGCTGAAATTTAAGAAACAGATGTTAATACACAGCTTGATTTTTCATTTTCCACAAGTATTAGTATCTAAGGATCAAAATATGTTTGTGTTTTTTTTTTTTAAAGAAAAAAAGAAAGGCATTTAGGCCAATAGCTCATTTCCAGGGATGGGTGTGACATGGGATAGAGAAGATAAGCACCTTATAAAATAACACAAGAAAATATTTAAAATTGAGGGAGTATCACTGGATGAGTCACAGGACAGGATGAAACAAATACCAAGCTTTATAATCATTTTAGTTCCTTTTCATTTTTTTAGAGGTCCATTTACTAGGACCTATGAATTACAGAATTATGCCAGGGGGCTTGTTTGGTTTTACTGTCATTAAAGAAATTACGGTATTTTCCATAGGGTAGTTTTAACGCTCCATAAATGAACCAGTTTCACAAGCAACTTAGTTTCTCTAAAGCCAGAAGTACAGCCTGAACCTGTGGAACAATAGGACAACTGGACACTGCATGCTTATTCCCTCTCTTCTCCCTCTTTTCTTCCCACCGTTGTTCTTGTGTGTCTCACTTCCGTACCAGAAGTGATCTCTTTCTACTCTTCCTCACATTTTATAATTAGTATTAGTGATTTATTATAGTCATGTAAAAATAGAGAATATATGTGGACTCATAAATGTAAGCATCTTATTTCCTTATAAATCAAGACTAACAGAAACTGCATAGCAACATAAAGATCTACGAAAATTTCTTACGTTCTTCTCCATTGAGAGGCTCCTCCAACAGAAGACTGTTCATACATTCCCAGTCCTTCAAGAGGTCTGTTGCACAGTCCCACATGCTGTCCACAAGATAAGCAGCATGTTCATGCAACTAAAATGAGAACAGAATAAGTATTTTTCTTTATCAGCAATAAAGTTCATTACAGAACTTGCTATAATACAGGGTATTTTTCTCGCTTGGCTCCTGTCTGTGGCAAAAAAAAAAAAAAGAAAAAAAAAATTAAAATGCTCTGTCTTTATGCCAGGTTGAATTTCTGGGCTTGCATAGAGGTAGCCTCAGGCAACCATTCTGCGAGTCTGACAATGAGGATGCAGTCCTGTAACTATGGCTGGTTGGAAATGTTGACAAATTGGAAAAGGCCTGATGTCCAAATGAGATGCTGTGGAAATGTACCATTTCGACAGAGCATTGCTTGGAAACAGGGACTCACCTTCAAAAAAGCGAAATAACTTGACAGTTGTAGCTCTCAGATGGGATTTGTGAGACCTAGGTTTGAATTCCTACTTTTTTTTATTTAGCCTAAGGAATGGACTTGGGTTTTCACAAAAATCTAATTTTAGTGTCCTAGCCAAAAGTCTATTAGCTATTTCGAAGCCCATCTCTGTTCATCTGTTTCTGCCTTCCTCTGTCTTTTGTGTCTTGCCGATTTTCCTTCTGTTTTTTTTTTTTTAAAGAAAAAAAGAAAGGCATTTAGGCCAATAGCTCATTTCCAGGGATGGGTGTGACATGGGATAGAGAAGATAAGCACCTTATAAAATAACACAAGAAAATATTTAAAATTGAGGGAGTATCACTGGATGAGTCACAGGACAGGATGAAACAAATACCAAGCTTTATAATCATTTTAGTTCCTTTTCATTTTTTTAGAGGTCCATTTACTAGGACCTATGAATTACAGAATTATGCCAGGGGGCTTGTTTGGTTTTACTGTCATTAAAGAAATTACGGTATTTTCCATAGGGTAGTTTTAACGCTCCATAAATGAACCAGTTTCACAAGCAACTTAGTTTCTCTAAAGCCAGAAGTACAGCCTGAACCTGTGGAACAATAGGACAACTGGACACTGCATGCTTATTCCCTCTCTTCTCCCTCTTTTCTTCCCACCGTTGTTCTTGTGTGTCTCACTTCCGTACCAGAAGTGATCTCTTTCTACTCTTCCTCACATTTTATAATTAGTATTAGTGATTTATTATAGTCATGTAAAAATAGAGAATATATGTGGACTCATAAATGTAAGCATCTTATTTCCTTATAAATCAAGACTAACAGAAACTGCATAGCAACATAAAGATCTACGAAAATTTCTTACGTTCTTCTCCATTGAGAGGCTCCTCCAACAGAAGACTGTTCATACATTCCCAGTCCTTCAAGAGGTCTGTTGCACAGTCCCACATGCTGTCCACAAGATAAGCAGCATGTTCATGCAACTAAAATGAGAACAGAATAAGTATTTTTCTTTATCAGCAATAAAGTTCATTACAGAACTTGCTATAATACAGGGTATTTTTCTCGCTTGGCTCCTGTCTGTGGCAAAAAAAAAAAAAAGAGAAAATTTTGCGAGCTCTCTGGTTCAACAGAAGCCTCTCTTCCCCAATTAACTTAAAAAGATTAATCCAGACCAACTGCTACAAAGAGTAGTGCTACAAGATCTGCCAAAACTTGAAGGGGGGGTGGGGGGTAGGTTGTGGGGTTTTTTTGTTTGTTTGGGGTATTTTTCCCCTCCCCCCTTATAAATCTCCTAAATCACAATTTCTTTCCACCTATGTATTAGCATAAAGAATGACAGACGAATATTTGTCAGAGTAGACAGTACTCAACACTGTGTACTGGACAGATTCTTCAAATAAACACAACCACACCAGTCTTTTGACCCCCAGGTTGCTCAAATAATAGGAAAACCAGGACAGATTCATGGTTATTAACCAATGAGTGGGGAAAAGAAAAACAACAAATTAAATAATAATTAAAACAAAACACACCAAAACAAAAACCAAAAAAAAAAAAAGAACAAAAAACCCACAAAACACACACCACAAAAACAAGGATATCCCTGAAACTCAACTTACTTCACTTTCCAAAAAGAAAAACACTAATGTCTTCACAAGATTAGCATTCGGACTTTGTCTTCCCCTCCTTTTAAGTATTCCATCGTCTTCAGGATCTCTGCGGCTGAAAAGCCTAAAGGAAAAATTATTTCAGGACAAGTTTCTTCTTCATTGCCTTTGCCACAGCCAATTCATATCAAGATATTGTTTTTTTTACAGACACACACTTAATACCTTGCTGCTTGGCTCCACATGTTATTTTGAAAGAAAATAAATGTATCATTTGAACAATTTCATATATGCTGAGTTGGTATTTCACTGACTGTTTCCAGTGGAATGTATAATTATAACAAAATACTTTACAAACATCAGTGATAATTGCAGGTGCTTGAGGTCCCATGCTCTTCTTTAGCAAACTACATTTTCTGAACCTCCCCCACATGAGACTTTAAAGCAGCAAAGAAATACTGGAAGAAGGTCTGAAAAGTATTAGGTGGAAACTCTATTTTGTTTCCCTACACACCTGATATATGTGTTGAATCTCTCCTTTTGTTGTTGGGGTTTTTTTTTCCTCCAGAAAAATGAAGAGGAGGAACTACAAATGGGAAAATACTCGTTATAATGCAAGCACTAAGGTACTAAACTACGTGAGCATTTTAAGATGTTTCACAGAACACAGGAAGGACGGGAAAGAAGACAGAGGAATGTTTTAATTATATTCCCTGTAGGTACAAGTTTTTAAAGTGCAGCCTCCAAAATTACTCTCTACTTCCCATTCAGAAAAACTGCAACAGTTCAAAAAATAAAGTAATGTCACATTTTCTGTAAGTTATTTCTCTTAAGGCCACTTCATTATTCAGTTTTTCCTTTTCTTAATTAAAACTAGTGAGAATCATAGTATTACTACACACACTGAAATCTACACAAACAAGAAGTTAACTATAATTTCTCCACCTTACTTTTTATAAAGAAATTCCCCTGCGGCAACTGCTACTGGCCGATGAGCTGAATAAACCAGATGGTAGACATTTTCACAGTCTTCTGCAGTCAGAACTTCTTCACTACTCCTAGGGGTGGAGATGGGAAGAAGGAAAGAAAGAAAGAAAGAAAGAAAAAAAAAAGCTGAGTCAACAGAGTATGAACTCTAATGAGGGAGATGGAAATGAAGGAGAATCTAAACCTTTTCCTTCAAGTTGTCATCCTAAAACCCAAAACAAGATAGCTTAGTTCCAAAGTCTTCCTAAAGAAAAATTACTGATAAAGTACGAGCGTTTGGTAGAAGATTATGCTGAAAAGTTCAACTACTGTTTAATGTTCAATACATCCTATATTTCTTCAGTTCAAATATTCCACAATAGCTTCGAATTAGGGAGGTTGAATTCTAAGTTTCTAACTGTTACACTTACTTAACTGTGGTAGATAAGTAACAACACTGTTCTAGCCAGATTACTTTTGAAAGTCCAATTTGTTTGAGTGTAAGATGCGTAGACATTTCTCTAGACTTTGGATTATCTGAATTCTGCCAAGCTGCTGTCCTCACCCACAGGTATGAGAAATACTTTTAATATTTGTTGTAGGTCAGATAAGGAGATATACATGTACTTACTGTAAAACAAGAGTGAGTAATTTTATTGCTTGGACTGCAACATCATATTCTTTGTCAAGAGTCATAGACACAATTCTATCCTAAGAACACAAAAGAAAGTATTTTCAAAGAGGAAAGAAGTGTAATACAACTTTAAAAAAATTCATACGTACTTAAAAATATGAAGTTACACTAACCTTGAACCGACTGGTGAAGAGTTCCAATTTGGAATTAAGCTCTTTATTATAGTAAAGCCCTTGCAAAGCAGTTAGGCATTTGAGTCTTACTTCCCCTTGCTAAAATAAAATTAAGAACTGGATTAAAAGTCAAGTATAGGATACAGATGTGATCTTCAAATCAGACAAGTTTCTTTTGCAGTCTGAATTAATTCAAAAACAAAGATTAAATGTGGTCAAGATATACTATCAATAATCATGTTAATAACATAAGAGTATGTCCTTGTTTGTAACAAGCCAATGAAGGGGGAAAAAAAAAGCCACCAAAGAAACCCCTCCAATGTCTTATTGCAGTTAGTATCTCTGTAAGTCAAAATACACGTTTCATTCTATAAAGATGTATTCTAAATGCTCGAGATATTTCTAAGTAGAATTCTATGTGTTTCCTTTCACTTAAAGCTGTTAACATCTATATCGTTAACGACCATCTCATGTTAGATCAGAATTACCAAGTAGACACAGAGAGAAATACTCCTTCTGAAGTACAAGATCTACTTTAGCAGAGAACATGTTTTACGGTATAGATACAGAAATACTTTTCAAAAGTCTAGGACAACTGACTTCGCAGTTTCTTATCACCCCACTGCCAGAGGTTATTGGGTTTTTTGATACCAAACCCATGAACAGCATAGCATGAGTGAGCATCCCTCATTTGTTTCACTTCAAATTCGATAGCTTGAAGTCTCCAATGCAAGAACTGAGGCAATGTGCTGACTCAACAATGAATGAGGAGTATTTGTAAACTATACCTGTTGACCACTCCAAGCAGAGAATAATCTCTAGCTAATAGCTGGTAAGTAACAGCTTGAGGCGCTCATCAGCACAAACGGGGACTTTTCCCATGTTTTTTACAGCTAGCTAAGAATGCTAAGAAGTTTCTTAACTTGGCAAAACAGAGAAACTGTTAGGCTATATGACTGGACTATTCCATGTGAAATGCATTAATTTTAAATAGTTAAGTATTATAAAGTACAAGTCTCTATCAGCAATAAATAAATAGAAAAAGCCATTTCCTTACAAATAACAGTTCCTTAAAAATCTATATATACTCTCTAAAACCATTCAAAATATTCAAGTCTATTTTTTTAATACATAAAAAAAACGCCAGTGCTTCCGAGTGTTAAGAAAAGCAGTGACTGATTAAAACAGTTAAGAGATCAGAACCTAGTCTGGCAAGATCAACAACCAAAAACACGGAGTTATGCTTCGTGGTTCTGTTCCTTTTCCTCAATGCAGCTTACCTTATCATGCATAGTCCACCCTACGTATTTTAGGTAGCTGTCATTTAGAAAGGCGTCACTGTACATCTTCATCCATATTCCAATCTCTTCAATACAGATAGCTCTTATTTCAGCAATTGCATCTCTGTGGAGAGAAGTGGGACAATAGGATCAAACAGATGAATAATTAGAAATAACTTGTCACCAGCTTCCAAAATAAATTAATGGAGCTACAAGTTACTTACTAAGAGAAACTTACCGGTATCTATGCACAAAAACACCTTTAAATATTGCATTCATCATGTTTTCTATTTCATCCTGATTTTCCTGAAGCTGAAAGAATGAACAGAATACATAAACAGTGAGCAGCACTTTTACAGTCAGATCAGATGGTGCTGATGCTAGACAAACTAAATTAAGTTAACATTTGCAAGTGTGGCCATTAAATCCTTTCCTGAAATATTCACAAATCTGTTTCACAGTACAATATGCTATTATTTAAGGAATTGTATCTACCACAGCATACAAATTTCAGTAATTCTGACCACTGGAAAACTGTTCTTCAACTGTAACTAAGACATCTTAGGTTTCTGCAAGGCCCTTCTTAAGTTATTTATAAGAAAACTTGATTTAATTTTCTAGTAACTTTTTAAGCCCAATGTTCAGCCCAATTTTTAATACACTTACTATGTTTTTATGGACACGTATCATTACAACAATACCCAAATCATGTGAACTGCATTACAAGGAGTCTTTTCTGTATGCTAAAGAATTTGTGGTCTAAAAAGACAAGATACAGATGAAGAACTTTGCAAATGGCTACATGAGCAGCATATACTCTGTTTTGAATACCTCTTTCCTCCTCATCCATTACTTAATTAGAGAGAAAACAAATGCAGAAACTGAGTAAGGTATTGCAGAAAAAGTTAGTTTAAGAATATGGAGCTGAAAAATAAAGGAGGAGACAAAGCCAGTCTCAGAGTAACAACACAAGAGCAAGACATGCAGTGAGTTCAACAAGAGTTGAAAAGTAATACATGCAGTGTTTTAAAACACAGAAAATTGTATTTGCTTTGAAAGTGCAAGGAAGTCCTTTAAAAGATTTGAAAATAACTAAATACTGTTAGCAGACAAGCATATTCTTTTTGCAGTTTGAACTATAACGGTAGGACAAATTGAGACAATGTTAATGAGAATAGTCAAGGACTGAGGAAGTTGACATGTTGGTGGATCAGACTGGGGGGGGAGAAGACACCCACAAACAACTCCACACCCCATGCCCCCCCCAATCCATCCAAAAACACCCCCACAAAGAAACCACCAGAGATATTACCCAGATGGGGGAGATGTGCACATGCAGGGGAATGGATACAAAAGGTAAAGGACCTCTCGTACAGAAGTTTAGAAAAAACAGCAAGAATGAACAATTTCCATAGCATCACAAGATTTAGGAATTTATGGAAGAAAGGAAAAACTGTAAGGAAATACAGTAAGAAGAAAAAGACTAAGCAGCAGGAGAAAAGGACTAACAAAGCAAAATATTTAACATGTTCTGGGCCTAAATCTAACACTTGCCCACAGTAGCCTCTGAAGTAGGAAGACGGAAAAAAATTTCAAAATATTAAAACAAAAGATACAAAAAGAATCAATGAATAAATTTAATTTTAGTACTGGATAAGGCTGAGTTATAAATGAAACAAAACCCAAAATCAAACAAACTGAATGTTACTTTGAAGCTTACTTAATTATCATTTAGCACAAGAAAAACAGAAAATCAAAACCAAAACTAGAAAAGCTGGTAAGAAATCCTAAAAGCCAATATACATAAGAGCAATTGAGATTGGGAAAAGTCTTGATTCTCACATCACTGCCTTTTCTGTGTATTACTTATAAGAGATGCACACGCATCTAGCACAACTACATTTAATGGGTGTTTAAGGGATCAGTCTCAAACTGCAAGATCTTTATGAGATGAACAGAAGACAAAGTTGTTTGTTTATCTGAATTGTCAAGAAAGAAAAAACATTAACTTAACAGGTAACAGCACAAAAGTTGAAGAGCAAAGGTGAGATGTTTCCTTTGAACATGGGAAGGTTATTTCTAATGTCTAAAACAAAACAAACGAAAAAAAACAAACCCACAACCAAAACTAAACACCAGTTCCTCAAAAAATAAAAACTTAAACCTGAATGAATCAGGGCTTTCAACAAGACAGCACTGTCAGCAATGAATCAGCAAGTCCCTTTTACACAAAAAGAAAGAAAATAGAAGTAGATTGCATTTTCAATTTTGATAGTGTATTCTGTAAAGCCTTTAAACACACTTTCTGCTGAGATCGGTATTGACATCATAAAAGCTGTATTTTGTCCCAAGATCATGAGGTTCTTCTCTAGAAGCCAAAATCAGTCAATGTATGGTAATTTTTGTTACATATTTGAGTTCAGTTTAGGAAACTAGTCAAGAAATACAACAAAAAATTATCTGTTACTGATTGCAGTCTCTCTTGCTAACTTTACCAAGACAGCACTATCTGAAAATTTTTTAAGAGTCTACATTTATCTCTTTTTTACAGAAAACCAGGCAGTAAGAAGCACCTTTCAAAATAATTAAGTTTTTCAAACATTAAACATGAACAACTTAAAGAATGAAACAGAGGGACTAATAACTACCTTTAAAAAAAAAATTACAGAACAAGATTAATTATTGTCATTTATCAACACTCATCCTATGCACACCAGCTACAGACAGTTGCACTAACCTCCTTTCTTTTCTGTAGTAAGAGTTCCAGCCTATCATTAGCTCGTTTCCCAATTATTTTATTTCGTTCTGCTTCATACTGCCGTTGTGTATTGTCCATGTTAATACTAAGATTTAATGCCACATTCACTAAAGCAGTCATCAGCTTCATGGCTACAAAAAAGTGAAAAGGAGTAAGGATTATTTAAAAGGTTACCTGATCTAAGAAAAATGATAAACAAAAATCTTGACACCACCTCCTGTCAACCCTTTCTGTATTTATGAAAATATATTCACTGTAAATTTCTTGATATGCAAAGCTTAGCAGTGTTTTACTAAGCACTGCATCATTACTTATCAATACAATAGATAAAACACTGACATTTTGTTCTTTTCTTTCTGTCAATTTTTTAATACTATAAGGATTATCGTTGAATTGAGATACAGGATATGCTTCCCCCAAAAAATGAAGGTGGAATGTAAGATTCACAAAGATAGTCCAGGAAATATTAAAACGATTCCATTTAGAATCAGTTAGTAGACTGATATTACCAATTCACTCAACCTCAAACATACAAGAAATTTCTTTCTTCAAAACGAAATGTCTTAGACAACCAACACCACCATATCACACCATTCTTTTCCCCTCAATTTAATTTTCATGAAGGGCCATTTTTTTAAGATATTCCTTTAATTGCAGAAGCAGAGAAAGGACATTAGCCAATTAGAAGCCAGAGAACTGACCAAAATGTAAGATACACTTGGGTGGGATTCTTTGCGTGCTTTCATTTCTGAATCAACCCTTTTAAAAAGGGTTCAGACAAATATGCCTATTCCAGAAGCCAGGAGGTGGTCAATAGTATACTTGCTTTTCTTACGAACTTTTGTAACAAGAAGACATGAAAGGGCTTGCATTGGCAGAGCGTACACAGAACATTATTAAGCGTGTATCACTAGCATGAAGTTGGTGAGTAAGACAAAGACATGCAGATATATCAAAATATCGTCACAAACTGATCTCCAAGGATATCAAGATGAAAAGAACAAGTCTGAGCTAATCATAAAAGCCAAAATTACTGCAAATAACAGTAAATATGGATACAAGGATTTTGTTGGCTGTCTCTATCCCATATAAAACACAATCTTCAAGAATACAAACTGGAATCTCATATGAAATGCACAAGTAATTACACAAAATCAACAGAATCGACTACTGATGTGAACAAACACAAACAGACTACTGATAAAAATTATTTTGTGTGACAGAAATTAACATGCAACAGGGCAACTTCGGCAACTTTTATTCAGGCACAACTCAAATTAAAAAAGTAGTAAAAACTTGGGTTTAAGAACTAAGATTTGTATTAGCCATATGGTACAGCAGTCAAATTGATGATACAGCAGAATCAATATATACTCCTGAAATAAAAGGTTTTGCTCCTCTCTCCATAATGCATGCCTTGGCTAGTCGGAGTCTCACAGCGGCAGCCCAATGCGCAGTGTGCTAATGTATATTCAAGAGAGATGATCGATGAAATAGAACAACTGATCAGATAGTCAGAACTGAAGCTAGCTGTAAATGAGCCAGTTCCAGTGAAGCTAACAAGAACTATTTCCAGTGTGGCAAAAAATCAGTTTCACGTTTTGTTGTGCAGTCCGAATTCACCTTGTTCAGACTAAAATTGCTATAATAAGCCTTACATAAGTGGACTGCTGCACAATGTCATCTGAGACCCTTCTTCATTAATCAATGCAGGTTTAGGACTTCCTTATCCAAGAAGCTTATCCTTTGTCCATATAATGACATTTATTTAAAACACTCCATACTTAACTCATAAGGGATTTCTTTGTAATTTAACAGACTTTTTAAAAAAATAACATAAAAAGGACAATTACTTAAAACCATACAGAAATTTATTGACACTATCACTGATGAAGCATTCTTTAAAATTATTTCCAATGCAATGAACGGAAATGCTACTTTCAATTACATCGTGCCATGGCCTCAACATACAGCACAATTTAAGTCTGTAGTAAAAATTGCATCTAATCTAAAATATGACTCCTGTTTGACTTAATGCAGAGCATAAACAGGTTCAACTGCATTTGAGGTTAAAAAGATACCTACACCCTTATGACCAAGGACGAACTTGTAGAATCAACTGGAAAGTTTCCTTCTATTTACTTTTTCTACTAGACTTAAAGCTAACATAAATTAAGTACTAGACAGCTGGTAAAGAATACTTTAATGCTGTGTTTTTCAGTAATGAAAAAACAATAAAGGCAAGATAAGAAAGCTGTACCAAAACAAGCTGCATTAGACGGAAACTGTATCACACAATGAAACACGAGTTGAATGTCGAATATCAAGAAGTTCAACCAGAACAATTCTTTCCTGTGCAACACAAAACGTAAAATGGATGCAATACACAGATAAATATAATTCACTGACCTGCCAGTGTGCTAGTGTGCCGAAATGCTCTGACTTGTGAGTCTGACAGCCCCGTAAGCAGTGAAATGACAGTATCCATCATATATTCATCATATATGATGCTATATTGACATTGTCGGACGAGTACTCCAATGAACTCACAAAAACTGGATTTGAACTTCTTCCACTGGGGACCAGCCATAGTTAGCGGATAATCTCCACTATCCTATTAAAAAACAAAAGGGAAACAGGAAATTCTTTCAAACATCTTAAAAGTTATTTTATTAAATAAAGATTAAAAAGAGATGGGTACAACTTTAAAGCCAAAATCTCCGATGCCATAAAAACGATACATCAGAAGAACGCGATTCCACAAAAATGCATCTACTTTGCAGCTTGGGCTTGTTATATGCAGAGACAACATTCTGCAAGTCCTACCATAAAAACTGCACATAACCAGATATACTGAAATAACTACTACTTTCTTTTTTCTGTCCTACTCCCTAAAAAAGGAAAAAAGAAAAAAAAAATCATACCCCTTACAAATCTGCTTCAGGTTACACCAGAACAAAAGAACCATCACGTGAACAGTTAGTTGACATGCTTAGGAACACTCAGTTCAGGACCATAATAAAGTTTACAGGGAGATGCTTACATATCAGACTGAAAATTCCTGAAGTCATAAAATGACCTACTATAACACCTTGAATATAACAAATGTGTGTTCTTCTCCTGATTTGGGAACCTTTACAAATAATGGTAAAGTGACGGGGGGGGGGGGGGGGGGGTGAAAAACATTTTTTTCAGGGCTTTTGTGTGATCAGCTTCTTTAAGAGGCTAAACAACATTACAGGTTGAAAACGAAGAAAGCATCCATGAAAAAAGATTAGAAATCCGAGAGTTGTTTGTTAGAAAACTGTTACAAGAAAGAGTGAGCATAACACAGTGATAAAAAAAAACCTGAACAGTCCCAGCTGAAGGTTTATAAGTTTCATACATTATTTCCTTATAGTAATCAAACCTATTTATGCATTGAGATGGTTCTAAGGAATACTAAAATCCTTTTAAACAAAAACATACTACATTTTCGCCTCTGTTAAAGTTATCAATGTTTTCTGGATTTTTTATTGGGGGTTGGGGGGATGGGGATTATTTCCATATTAGACAAATGTTGGGAGGAGCTTTTAAAGCTACCTTTACATTCTTTGGAACACAGGTTGAAAATCACTCAAAAATAAACCCACAAAAAAAAACCCCAACACCCAAAAAACCAACGCATCTCATTTACCCCAACACTCAGTGGAACAGAAAGTAAGTGACAATTTAAAGGAAAAAAAAACATTATAATCCCCATGAAAGGCAAAGCATTAGTCTTCAATTGGAGAATAATCAAATTCAAATCCCCACGATTTGTAGATTAATGAATGCATAGAAATAAATTTAGCAACCATTTTAAAAGTTAAAGACGACTTAAAGGCCTTACATACACAGCAGGAACGGGGAGGCATCCCACACAGACCCACAGCAGTAGGAGTTCCCACTATTCAAAAACTGAAAGTTGATATTGATTTCTTAAACCATTACTAAAACAAGTTATATACACGCAGAGCTTTACTTCCTCGTCTTACAAGTTCAATGAAATAAGGGAGTTCAAGATTTTCATTCATAAAAGTCCTGTCATTTTTGCAGCTGACCCTACCCTTGAAAGAAACCTGTAGCAACATGATCCAGTAAAATTAGGACAGGTAAAATAAGAAATTAGTATCAATACATTATCAGCACTTCATTAAATTACCTCATCAAATTCTTCAGTCATTTTTCGGATTATTTCAGAATTCTGCATATGTCGGAACATCTCTGCTGTAACAACTCCTACAATTTAGATATTAGACTATTAGCACTTTTAATATGAAAGAGGTATATGGCAGATGACATGCCTCCTGCTACAACGTAAAAGTGATCAAATTTCAGCTAACCTACAGATTATACATGTATTTTTTAAGCAGTTACACATTTTTTATTTTAGCATCCGTGTATAACAAGCTCTTGGCACCAATACTTGGGGTTTAGTTATATATATATGGTTTTTATTATTATTCTTTTTTAAAAGTGTGTTTGTGTGTGTGTACACACACATCTAGAATTTACTCATTCACTTATATTCAGAAGTCAAAGATACTTGTGCCAGACCTCTTCATCAGCCAAGAGACTACACTAATCTGAAGTGACCTTTCAGGACTCAAGATTCTAAATGGTGTAAGACAATTTTGAACAGTTCTATTGCTACTTAACATCATCTGCACTGTAACAAACACAGTGATTTCATGCAATTTCTATTTGTCTTAGCCTCAAATTGTTAAGAGTGTAAATGGTGATATAAAAAACAAATAGATCTCCTGAAGTTTACTGCAACTATACTGCAAAATTCATGAGAAGGATCATCTCAGAAAGCATTAAAAGATTCTGTAGTTTTATCTGGTAACAATAATCAAAAGGTCACTGCTCTTGAAAGCATGGATAACCTCTGAGGAATGCTGTTAGCTTTCTAGAGATTTATGCACATTAAAAGTTTATCAGGACAGAGAAATGCTTGAGCAGAACAAATTACATCCAGTCCTACTCTATCAAGCACAGTGACGCTGCAGAGTAAGTTACCTTCTTCTCTTCAAAAGGAGGTGAGGGGAAAAAGAATGAAGGATGTAGAAGTGAGGAAAGAAAACCACAAAATAAAGAATAAAATATGGAAATAGAATCTCACTGTAGGCAGGCTACCATGAAGCTGTCCATAATACCTTTTAAATCAAGCGTCTCTACAAAGGCTATGAAACAATCTTAAAACACTCAGTGATAAGAACTAGATAAATCCAAACTAGAATTCCAAGACTGAACAAGCTAAACTACCAATGTTAAAAGAGAGAGATGATTTTCTGAAATAATAACAGGAGCAGAGGAAGATGAAGTAAGCGTTAAGTACCAATACTGCATTCTCTCTGGTGTTAGGCTTTATCTACATTTTTAAATATAGTATAATATTTATAAACCTCCTGCTCCCAACTTCAGAAATACTAGCTTAACTACAAGAACCTAATAATGTAAACTAGCTGCAGGGATGGAGCAGTCCTACAGCATACGAGGTATAAAAGCAAAGAATTAGATTCATACTATAATATTACTTAAATGGATGAGTAAACATTTCAGTATCTTACCTTTGCAGACTGAACACTGAATAAAGAAGTTAATGAGATCAAGAAGTGCTATATCTCTGTCATGTTTGTATGACTCTATCCAGTCATCCACTACAGACTGAAAAGAAACAAATATAAAGGCACTTTTTAGTTTTCATAAATTGAAGACAGTGTTATTTAACTGCTTTCCAGTAAGTGATTCTTGTTCCTTCCATAAATAACATGAACTTTGTTTTTTTGATTAATACAGAACAAAATGTTTCAATGATCCTCTACTGCTATAATATCAGTTTTCAAGAAAAGAACTCATTTTATTCTATAAACATATGCAAGTATGAAACCAACACCTAAACATAAAGCACAGGAATACTATATAGTCCTACAGTAACTTTTTTTGAGGGAGAATGCAAAAATACTTGGTATTTTACAGAAGCAGGTTTTCTCCCCTGCCCCCAACTAGTGACGCTTCTCTAAAGATACTATTTAGGTGTTCAGTTCCAACAGCTACAGCTCCCTCTAGTCTTCAAAAATGTTGCCCCTTTGATGAACTGTGCTCCACACACATTAGCCATAACAGGATGAACAGCACTGCCCTACACTGCATGGACATTAATTACTCTGTATTCACTAAACCAAATAGCAACAAGAGCATTTTACTAAAGAACCTTCAAGGGAAGGAAATTAGTAGGAAACCTGAGATGATGGTTTTGAAAAAACAGAATTTACATGCAATTATGTTTAAACCATCCATGTGTATAGTACAAACTGTCTACCGCAGAAGTCAAAAACTCGTATCATACAATTACTTTATTAACACAGGCACAAGAGACCCACTTTAGTATCAAGCTTTCAGTTTTGAGTTTTTTAATATGTTGATACCCTGCCCTAAAATCTAGAGTCATTCCAAATAGAGAGAGATGATGGAATGGTTCAGAACTTCCAAAAGACAACTGGACTACGCAGCATCTCCAATGCTTCCTGCCTGTACTCTTCTCAGTGCTTACTCTCACAGGCAATAATGCTGTGAGGACAAATAAAACATATTGCCGTGCAGAAAAACTTCTCAACAGATGCACAGCTAAATCCCTCTTCCCTAAATTTAAGACTGTTTATAGTATGATGCACAGCTTCCATCAGCAAGACAAAAAGAATGAAAAACTCAAAGTGAAACTGTCGTAGTCTTCCCAGGAGAAGAACCTACAAACCAGTACTGATTTGGTTGATCTGTGGGGAGGGGGGAAATAATCTAGGAAACATCTTAAATTAGGCTTATAAAGGAGGTCACTGTGCAAGAACAAGATAATGCTAGGAACGGGACAAATATTTCAGTCAGGCAGCCTTGTTTTCAGAATTTATTTATTTTCAAGAACCTCTAGCAAAACAATAGTTTCTCGAAACATTTTGTCTTAGTGGATGAACCATCTGTTTTTGCCAGAGAATAGACGCTAACTCAGAAGAAGGTATGGAACAGAATTCAAAATAAAATAAAATAAAAATCATCATCAAACCTTTTCAGGTAAGCAAGCGCTGAGGGCCACAGAGAAAACTTTCTACACTGAGCACTGAAGAGGACTTTACTTTAGAATTACTTTAGAAATACTTCGAGAATTTTTTTCTTCCTTAATTTTGACAAAAAAAAAATGACTAAGATTCACTCTATTACCCAGATATCAATTCCCCAATTCAACAGAGTAATCGGGCCTAGCAAAGGTCCATTTTGCTCTTGGAAAGCAAAAGATTTTGACTGTATATCATTTTGAACAGTTAAAATGTCATGAAAATACAACCGCTGATAATTGGCTGAAAATGTAGCGCACACAGTAACAGTCAGAAAAGTATAGTTTTTCTACCCGCTTTGAAATACGGCAGAACAAAACAAATGATGGAAGTATCAGAATTTCTCTGTGCAAATACATCAAAGTAGTCTGTTCTTTTTTAAAAGTCTGAACTAAATTTCTGCCAAGCAATTCAGGCTCCAAGGTTCCCAGCTCTAATGCCGGAGCCTTCAAATCTCGAGAGGACTGCATATAGACCCAGCTTCCTGCATGCACATCACAGAAGCTGTAAACTCTAGATTTTCAATCCCAAAGTCTTTCTTCGAGGCTGCTGAGGAGTCACATGAGTGAGTCAGCAGGAAGGCTTCATGGCTGATAGGCTTACACTTTAACCCTCTCTCCACTGGAAGATTCACACAGTCAAGCAAACACTTTACCGATTTAACTGAATTTAAAATAAAAAAGTGCTAAATTTCATAATAGACTGACTTCAGTCCTATTAGTAAATGCAGTGGAGACAGTGCCTAATGCAGAGACTTCTAACGGGTTAAAACTTCCTGACCCAAATTCTACCCAATTAGTGTTGCAATATACATTAGCCAAGTCAACTTAAGGGGAATTTAAAGAGTAGCCCTTAAGTTGTAGTGTGTAGTGTAGTGATTTTACTTTGGGTGACAGAAGAGAAGCAATTATTTCTTTTCAGATAATCTAAGTTTTGGGAGCATCTACAGACTACAGATTTCTTGTTAAGTTCTATGACAACCAGAGGCATAAACCACATTTGTATTTAGTTACAGCCACACAAAAAGGACTTTGAAGTCATGTAATCTAAAGTAACCTTTCTTCATCCAGGATACTGAAAATTCACTTTCAATCATAGTCTGAATTTCTTCATTATATATGTGATTACTCATGCCTGACATTTAGAAATGAAAAATCAGTTCGTTCAAATTCAAACCTTAACAATGTAAAAACACTTTTTTCTTTAATCTTAACCTGGAACTAAAAACTACAAATTGAAGAAAAAAATTTACTTTAGGCTTCATTTTATTAAATCTTATGTACAGGAAAATATTGTTATATTTAAATTGTATATTCATCCAGGTCACAGAGATATCTCAAGTCTTACCTGCATAGCACTCTTGCCCATTTTAACTACCTCAAACAGCATCATGTTTTCCACACCATTCTGTTGGTGATGTCCATTCATCCGATTTGGACCACCAGGTTTCCCTCCTCCGTTTCCACTTTTCCCCTTCTCTGCTGGTCCTTTTTTTCCTTTTTTACAAGTCTGCAATCACACACACGCACAAGAATTTTTAATTGGGTATTATGTAGTAATTAAAGAAAAAAATTATTATTCATACCATGACAACAATACACAAGGCCTTTTGTTTTCAGGAACGAGATTTAAAATCCAAAGTTGAGAATAATAGCTGATCCTGACTGATACAAAGACTAATGAGAATTCTACAGGTTCCATTTCCTCCTTCCCTCATTTAAAATCTTCTAGCAACTAGCTAGAAGATTAGTGACAGTGTATGACACAAAGATTTTTCCTGTGTTTAAATTGTAAAACAGATTATACAGATTTTATTTAAAACAGTTATGGCAATTCCATTAACAGACATCACAAAGTCTCCTCTGAAATTCATTAACCTTTTGTTTTTTAATTTGAGCACACGTTGGCAAGTGGGGGTGAGGAACAGCACATAAGCGTCTTCGTATTTGATTCCCCAAATCAAGTATGACTTACAGAAAGAAGTAAGAAAAAAAGCATTTAAACAGAAATTAAATTACTGTTGTATAAAACTATTTATCATCACCTCTTAATAACTGGGAACTCTGTACCGGTACAGGTACATGGGGTGCCCAGCAAGGCAGTCACAGCCCAGGCCAGCCAGCATGCAGCAGCCTGCCTGCGCCACAGCAGCAAAGGAGCTGCATGTGGTGGGTGCCAAGCTGGTGAGAGGGCAGGAGCCACCAAGGTGGGGAGGACACACGTCTGATGAGGGGAGAGAAGGGCTATTAACTGGGTTTAGACCTCTCTGCTCGGGTAGCATAACCTCCTGTCTGCGACCTATAAAAAAACCCCTTTTAATTGAATTATTTGCTTCTGTTCACTTTTCAAATTGAAAGAGCCAGAATTAAATGACACTAACCAAAAGAGACTGTATTAGAACCAAATTTAAGTATAGGGTGGAACACATGCAGAGAGACTAATCAAATCAAATCTTCTTCTCCCCCACCTCCCTTATGCCTTCATAGCACTTAGGAAATATCATGCAAATACTCAAGACAAAGCATTTCAATGCAAATACAAATATGAATTCTTCACAGAACACTCGCATTTTCAGAAAATATTCCTAGCTCATTCAGCTTCAAAGCAAGTGCTGAACTCTTCAATTCGTAACAGTAGAAGTGTTTCAGTATCCCTATAAACTGAACATACTTTTCCTTTGCCTTGTTTTTGGTTTTTTCCTTCAATATCCTCAAAGTCTGTATCAGAAGAGAAGTGTGTTTCAGACTCCCTGCAAGGATAAAAAGACAAACCATTTACACATTTCATCAGAAACATTCTTAAATATACTGAAGTCACATTATGCTCTCTGTCCAGTAAGTCAACTCTAACAGTGAAACTGCTTTTTTCTTCTGTTTAATTCTACTATCGAGGAACAGATCAGAGCATATCCTCACACTCACACCCTACCCTGCCTCCTCCAAACAATCTACCTGCAAGGAAAGCCATACAGTAAGGTTAAAAGATGTGAAGGCGGGTAGAAAATAGCAACAGGTTGGGAACTCTGCCTTTAGCACGCGACAAACATTACACCATCTCAAAAAGCAAGCAGCACCGTAAATATCTGCCCCAAATACTTAAACAAAACAAAATAGAAGAAAGAGGAAAAAAACCAACAGCAAAAAAACCACCACCACTTTCCCTCATAACCAAAGCGTCTCAGCAGATCTCTTCATGCTATCAGAAACTAAGTAAGTAGTTAAGAGGTACACACTTATGTTGACAGATACAGGAAAAAAGTTTAGGTGAGGTTTCTCCATCAAAAAGATAGCCTGTAGCTCTGTTTAAGCTTGTAAGGTAAAAAGATGTTAAACAATATATGAACAATATGTGAAAATATATTAATGTTTCTCATTTGTTTAATTTCCTACATCATTTAAATACGCTGCATCAATATACAAATCCTTTATTGCCAACATTGGGGGGGTGTGTGTGTGTGTGTGTGAAGTCACCTGAATTATTAATAGAGAATGCTTAGCTTGTGTATTCTCTATTTCTACATTTCCTGCAGAATACAACTTTAAAACAAGATCTAGCAGCATCATTTAACACATACATGCAGTACAATGAATTCCAGCTGCTATCACAAATTTCTGATACACACTTCCTGATTCAACTTAACAATGCAATCATAAAGACGACCAGGGACATGGGAGACCCATTCTTGTATTTATAACATTCTAAAACAATCCAGAAACTGAAGGTCTCTCACTATTACAAGTGTCTGAAAGGAGGTTTCTTCCTTTTAACATGTATTTTGCTATTTCTGGTTTTGTTGACTATGTACTCTGATATGGACTGAAAGTGTCTCCTGGAGGGGGGAGGAAGGTGAGAAATATTTCTTCTTCAAAACTTCCTAGGTGTTCTTATTTTCACAGGGAAGAATACAACACAAATTCCAAACGTTTCACTAAGAAATGAACTGTTCCAACAGAGTAAAAAAAACACTATAAACAGCTGTAAAAACAGTATTCCATATTAAACCATCTTCCAATTTACCTTTATCTCTCATTAAAAGGAAAAAAACCCCACACAACCAACCTCGTTGATCTTTTTAGATTTTATACCAATTGAATCCATTTCAACAGTCTGCTGAAATGTATTCACGCCAATTTCTTGACAATTAAAAAGGTGAGGAACTGGATTCTTTTGGTCTGCTTAAAATAATCACTTTATTTCTCTGTCCAAAATGTAATCTATACCCAACTTTATATCTTGGAAATTCAAATGTCTGTTTCTTAAAAACTGTAGGAAGACTAGCGAGCTAATAAAATGATGTCAAAAACACCAAGGAACTGATGCCTGAGGGAAGCTAAGACTTTGGCTTTAACTAAAGCATTTGGCAGTAGGTATTTACAATATTACGTGACCTGCCCCAGTTATTAAGGGCAAATACCTCAACTACTTCCTCCCTCTCTATAAAGAGGCTTTAATGAAGGAAACTTTTTTTGGTATTCCTAATCAAAGAGTTTCTTATTCAAACATTTCACTTGGAAAGACAAAATCCTGAAAAGTACATAACAAACAAAAAAGTGTCTGTCACAATGGCTTCCTACTAGCAAAGTTTAAAAATTGATTTAAAATAATTAAGCGCTTCTAAAATACTTATTTTAATTAGTGCTGAATACTCAAGAATTCAGACAATGCAGCATCAACGTCTCAATAAGAAAAAATCTAGAACCCTATTCCTCCATTTTGTTTCCTTGTTTCCAAGAGAAAACCAACAACATGTATTAACACTAAAAAGAGCCAGTACATTTAAAAATGAAACTAGAAATTCTTAAAACACTTACTGAAGGAGAGTAAAATCAGTTGGTATTTCTGGAGCTGCTATCATTTCTTTATCATCTTCTGGAACACCACTGTATTAGAAAGATATTCAAAAACCAGTCTGAAGTACAAGATTACTTTTCTTTCTTCCTTTGTAGTGGACAACTTCTATAATAAAATAAATAAATAAAGTGAAAATTTTTCCACATATGAAGGGGTAAAAAAGTTGGAAACGCAGAAAATTTAGATCATGCCCCCCTCTGTTTCCAACTAAGCTTTTTCCTGTTTAAAGATTTTATATTTTTGACTCCTCCCATGATCTTACTACAAAGTACCTCCACAAATCTTAAAAGCATCACAGTAAAATAAAATACAAAAACGTTTGTCAAAAAGCATTTTCTGAATAGGATGAGCAAACTGGAATGGTTTTCAGTAACACCTTGCAAGTAATAACTTTTATTTCTAAATCTATACTAGATTTAAGTTTGAACTGTAATACCATGCACTGCAGAGCCCAGACTTAACAACACTAGGATATTTCTGGTTAACCAAACCAAAACCAGATTTGATGTACACATACTGTGCTTTTAATTTAACATTTAAGGACACTATGTATACCACCTTTGTATCTCTGATTTGTAAACTTCCATGACATTTTCCACAAAGATAAGCTCTTATAACAAGTCCTTATAACCTAGCCAGCTGTTTCACAACTCTGTCTTCCAGAGTTGAGAAACGTGGCTTACAACAGTTTTAACATTTAAAGCATTTGACAAGACTCTAAGAATATCAAGGAAGATAATACTATCCACATTATAAAGGAAAACATCAGAAAAACATAGCGTTTTATCAAGAGAACATAAGATTGTGAAATACTTGCCTTTCAACCTGATTATAATATTGCCACCTATTCATAAATTTTGTTATTTATCTAATTTTCATATGTTTAAAGGGAAAAAACTCACTGGATACTTCAAATGTGAGATTTAACCACGCAGGCTAAAGTTTTCTATGTCAATTGTCTGCCCCAGGCTAACTTTTATACAGTTGAATTAAGAAAGCATGATGTTCAGGTATTTTAAAGAAAAAATAGCAAGGAGAAAAACCTTCAAAGTCTGCTGACTCTACAGCTTGCTGGAGCGATGAGGTATTTGAGGGAAAGATTTAATTTTGGCATGCTAAGCACATGTTGCTTAATGTCTGGTAACTATGCTTCAGAGGCTGCATTTCAATTGAATATGTAGATAGAGGCCGTAAATTTTTTTTCCTGCAAGTGCTTGCTCTGAATGCTAGGGGCCACTGTAGCTTCCAGAATTTAGAGAGCTGAGAGAAACCATAAACCCTGAACTTCTTATGTTCTCTTTCTTCACATTTCACACAATTACATAAAAGCAGAGAACCAGAGTGGAAAGAAATAGTGGCAAAAAGAGAGGAGGTTCGAGATAGGCTGGTGAATCTCAAGATAGTCTGCAACTACTAAAGCGTGTTCCATCCAGAACACAGGAGAAGATAAAAAGCTTCAAAAACATTACTGCTGCAGAATGGCAGCAACCTCTGTCACCCCATTCCTCCCTTCCTAAAACCACACAGGCACATGTCCGGTGCGCGTTTCATCCTCTCCTGCTCCATTTATACACTCTCTTTAGCAAACAATCATTCACAGGCAGGGTAACACCCCAACTCCCCAGCCATTTATCTTTGTAGGCTCTGCCATTCAGTATCACCTGATTCAATTCCCCAGTAAAATGGGCAAAATATACCTCAAGAATTTTCTTCCCTGGATTATCAAGTTAAACTGGTTCAACAGCAGGTATTCGGAGCCGATGCACGGGAAACACAAGACTGCATAGCCATGAGCAGGGGAGGGAAGAATAAAACTCCCTTCTTTGGTGGCAAGGAGCTATTATACCATCCAGGCTGTCTGTAAAACTACATGCTCAGTTGGTGACGTATCAAAATGCCCTACACTTTGGATTATATTTTATTTATTTATTTTAAGATTTGCTCTTATTCCTGTCAGCAACTTGAACTTGGAAAAATACCACAGCACACTTTAGTGCCTTGGTCATGAGGCTAGCACCTGCTCAGAGGTGTACCTAAGTAAGGAGGGGGAGCAGGGGGAGAAATGGGGGTAGGGGGGAAGAAAGCAAGAAAAAGAAAGAGATCCAACCACACGAGTCCTTTTTGGGGCATGCCTGAGATTCAGTCCCAGTGCAAAGCAAAGATGCAAACTTAAAAAACCACACTGCTCAGTTTCAAGTTCAACCTGTCTATCAACATGTTGTTATTTGGTTTTTTCTAGTTTACATTTTTCAATGTTGAGAAGCAACACATCTAACTACAGTGACAATCAGGATGCTTACATGCAAATTTTGTATTATGGCTCATTAATTATGGCTACCTATTTACAATACTAAAATTACCTATTCCATAAAATTTGAAAGTACTGAGAAACAAAGCAAGTCAACCCCTTGTTCACAGAATTAACACATTTTTAGCTCCCTTTATGAAAAGCTAATCTATTGTCCTATCAAGTTTTGCAAAAATGTCTCAATAAAGTTTCTTACATTCACATAAATATTTTAAAGAAAAAAATCAGTAAAAAAAACTATGAAAAAGGATGGGTAAATTAATAAAGTATATATTCTCTGCATCAAACAAGTCAAATAAATCACTTGACAAAACTAGCTGGCTGCAGTTTATACCAATTTGAACTTCTTGTAAGAACCGTTCATCTTACTACAAACAACAAAACACGAAAGAAAACATGGCATTGTTTGGTCAGAATCACTTTATAAAATGGGAAAGAAATAACAAGTTCTTGGTAGATGCTGAAGTGTTAACCTACTAAGATTTATGCTTCAAGAATTGTTTTTCTTGAAGGAAGAAGAAACTTGGCCCTCATGAGTGCAACTATACACTAGTATCATGGAATACTAGCTACAGATGAATGCCTTGGAAGAATGTATGAGGTAAGACTGTAAGGGATCTCCAGCGTCAAGCTCAAACTCCAGCAATGACCAAAAACCCCCTTGCATTTGTCCCAGTAAAGGATAATTTTAAAAGATTTACATACAGCCAGAATATGACACGGACTTTTGATTCTTAACCAGCAGGGTCAACCTAGCCCAGCATGCCCTCTCTGGCAGTGGCCAACAGAAGCTGCCCAAGGAAGAACACATTCGCTTTGTTCTTATTAGTGATGTTTTCCCTGAATACCTTCCCAGCATCCAGAAATAAACTCAGGGATTTTTTCAGCCAGAGAAGCTGTCCCTATATTTTATAACCCCCATCAGTATTTTTTCCATTAATACTTCCAATTACTCTTTGAACTCAATATTCAGCAGCGATGGTATTCCACACAAGAACTCCCACAGCCAAACTCCATACTACCAAGAGGCATGTTCTTTGCTTTGAATTTATCACTTTCCAATTTTATTTGATGTTCTCTTGTTTTGGTATAGGAAAAGACTGGCATTGGTCATCCCCCATTATCCTCGATCTCAGTAAATGCCTTCTGGAAATTCAAGACTACTGCCAGCCATGTCTCCTTCATGCACATACTTGATGACTCATTCAAAGCAACCTGGTTTGGGAAGTCAATGAGAAAGGAGATCAGTCCATATAAGCACCCCGTCAAAACTTTTAAAATATACCAAGTTCATCACAGTGCAGTCTGAAAAGAGGAAAGTGAAATTCTTGCAGATGCCATTCCAACCAGTGAAAGTCTGCATTATCTATTAAATGTGCTCTAATAAGCAGATTATTTTAATAAGTTAAATCTAAACTGGAGTCATAAAAAGCAGCTGTTGTTCAGTTTCTTTTTTGTGTGTTCACAGAATTCCAACTTTAATTTTCCCAAGCAGATACTGAAATCTCTCAAGTCTGAAAACTTTCCAAAGTCACTCAACTTTGTGAAATAATTAAATTATTAAACTATAAAAAGAAAATGTATCCTGCTGAAAGATCACAAGGTGGAGCTCTAGCCTAAAGCTAACTGAAGAAACTCCAAAAGACAGGTCATCCAGAGGTTGACCTAGTTATTTCTGTGCAATAAACTTTATAATAGATTGCTAAAACAGCAATAATATTGTAGCACATTTCCTTTAGATTTGTATTTAGATTACATAAAGTCACCTGAAGATTCCTGCATCTTTTCTGAAATAAATGCATATACATGTTTGATTCAATGAGTCTTCCAAAGATAGAAACGCATACAACTGCTGTAGTATGACTAGTCTCAGTATTTAGTTTTCAAAAGCAAGCAGAAGAATTTCAAAATACATTTTAATAGCAGAAATAATGTATCCTGGTATTGTACCTTGCCATTTAAAATTTTGCTAACAAAACGTTAATGAACGAAAAAACCACTGGAGCAGTAGTAGTCCAGGAACAGTAATCATACATAATGTTGCCAACTCTAAATATAAGAGAAGTTTCTATTTAAAATAATTTGACTGATAAAAGCAAGAGCTAAGCATGAAACACTATAAAGAACTCAAATGTGTCTTCACTGAAAAACAGATTTAAATTTTAAAATATTATTTTTCTCAAATACATGAATAATTAATTTAGGTATGGTTGTGATTAACTCAAATATACTGGCCAAATGTTGAGATCTGGCAAAAGTTGACAAAATTCACACAATAACACATATGTGATCAGCAGCTGCTCAGTGCTACCTGTCCTCTCACAATTCCTATTACATGCACAAATATGCTAAACAAACATTAATATAATTCAGTGAGCAACCTTTGTTAAAAGAATACGCATATATATACACACACACACAAAATACAAAGAATCACAAGATCCGTCCCAGAAGCTTGTGTTTCATACACTTGTGTAAATGCAGTAGGGTATTACTTAACAAGCTCACAGCAAGGAGTTTCAGGTAGGTGGGTTTTGGTTTGGGGTGGGTTCCCTACACATGCACTTTTTTGTTGTTGTTGTTGCCTGGCATCTATTATCTAGAAGTTTTATAAGGCAAATCAGTAAAGCAGTTATCATTTTTCTGGGAAGGCAGGGATGCAAAGTTTAAAAATGGCTACGTGGCCAAGACAAAGATTTTGGAGATGCGGGATGGCTGTTCAGAGGTGCATTGATTTTCCCCTGTAATTCAGTTAATCACCTGTAAAATCAAGGACCTCGCTTTCTTAATTCAGAAAATTAGAACTTCTAAAATTGTGACGCTGAAGTGTGTGGCTAAAGTTCATCCCTGAATTATTTATCTATCCATGAATGAGAGATGCTGATGCTTCAGAACCAATTATGCAGCAGCAACAGTTAAAATGCTAGTCAGATAAAATTGAAATAAAGGATCAGAAGTGTGTCTAATATTTTCCCCTAACTACATTAGAGGAGAAAGCTGTTATCAACTACATTATGCCCCTCATTCCTTTTCTGAGAGACTAGAATATGTCTAAACTTTTATTTTATAAAATAAGGTTTGGTTGTTTGGGTTTTTTTCCCCACCAAATAAGTATGCTTCTTCATATTATTTTTGCATTCATCTTCGTAAGTGGATTTTTAAGCGAGATTTTGAGCAACTGCATGACATTCCCTACAGGCCTGAAAGAGTGTGTTGTTTCTACGTGTGTTATTTCTACTAATATTGCACAACCTAATATTTCAGCTGCTAACAAGCTTTAAAGCAATTCTGTAATTTGAGTAAAACACAGAAAACATACTTCAAGTAGCATTCTGTATTGTAAC
Organism: Aptenodytes forsteri; assembly: GCF_000699145.1. NCBI lineage: Eukaryota > Metazoa > Chordata > Aves > Sphenisciformes > Spheniscidae > Aptenodytes > Aptenodytes forsteri. The sequence continues at coordinate 2,306,930 of NW_008794951.1, forward strand.
AACTGTACTTTAACATGATTTAGTTATAACTGTATCAGCAGTTTTGATCATATTATGATAGCATAATCAAGACTAAACTGAACAATAATGCAATTAATGCCTTTAGATGTGTGGTTATTTTTGTCCTGTTTGTTTAACAGATGAGTCTTGTAATTCCTTTACAAGACCACCTGAACTAGACATCATCAATCTACATTCTTCCACGCTTACCACCAGAGACATGGTCTGTATATGCAGTAACAGTCCATGGTGCCAGAGTCACTGAACAGTTAACGCTCCAACAAAGAACCTAAATGACCTAATTTATACACGTCTTACCTTTTCAGTCTCTTTCCTCACAATTTATTTTTTTCTAAACTTCCAGCTCTTACAGCCCCTCCACACCACTTCTGTCCACACATCTCTCTTTCTCTTCATCTTTCAAAAAATGAAAAAGCAACATTACGGTGGCTGTTGATACTATGCCATCACACTACCACTTTTATTCCCTGGCCTACTTTTTATTCAATTTTTATGGTATTTGTTCTTTAGTTCATGCAACAAGTCTGCTGATTAAGCAGGAAAGAGCCATCTCAGAACATGCTTTTCTGACACTGTGGGCTGCTGCTGGAAGCAGTAGTCTTCCTTCCCACTCCCTGAACACACAGGAAGGCTTCTGCTCCCTTCTAACACTCAAATGAACAACCAGCAAGCAAATTATGAAAACAAAACTATTTCCTCCCCCCATGATTAGCTCTCCATTGGATCAGCCAGCTGAATCAACTCATCCTGCAGCCACGCAAGTCCCTAGATGCAATATGCGAGGCAGTTGAACTCTACCCCTTTACAACAAAGCCAATGGAGAGCTTTGCCAATGTCAGTGCATCACCAGCAGGGGCAGAGCTCTGCTGCGGCGCAGGACCAGATGTATCAAAGACAAGTGGCAAACCGGAGTCCTTGCATAGCTACTGCTAATATTCCTCCCCTTCCCTTGGGAGGGGCCACAGCCAGCAGTCTGCTGTTCTGTGGCTCCGGGGGGGCAAAGCAGGCAGTAAGGCCCAGATCCCCCGCTGGGCTCCCACTCATGCACCTGGCTACCTGCCGAGGGGGAGAGGCAGCCCTGCAGGCAAGCACCTCACCTGTGACCCACACATCACAGGAAGACAGCATGTTCTACTTGTAAATTCATCAGGCACCTGCCCAGTCTTAGTGGTCTCCTTCTCAAGCATTCTCCTTAACCTTTTTCACACGCATTTCCTACATTTTCATTATATAGCAGACTGCACATACACCTATATAACTATTTGCTTCTTACCAGCCTTCAGATGAGAAGCCCAGCTAACAGCTGATGGTGACCACCAGAACCTGAGAAGACGACCAGCCAGGAAACAGCCAAGCACATGGAAAACATGTCGCCAGAGGTAATGCACACATCAGTAAACAGAAAGCAAAATTTGTTTTCACAGTTTAATGCTGTGAAAGCAAAAGCTTAAACACATCGGGGGGGGGGTAGCAAAGGAAAAAAAAGATTTTAAAGGCCTATGAAAAGTCAGGCTAAAACCTAAAGTGAAGGTTGACTCTTTACCCCAAGTTTAGAGACCTGAAAAGTGAGTAACACACAAAGACCTCTGTACCACCCTAATAACTCTGCCAACCTCAACTTCACCATCAAATAGTCCCCCTCTCATTAAAAGTATTTTTTGGACTTCTGCTGTTTTTATTAAGTATGTGGAAAAACTATTATGGAAGGAAAAGAGCATGCTACAGTGCTTCACAGTCACAGGATTACTTATTAAATTACCACTAATAACATCAATATCTTTAATGCAGTAAGTTAAATACTATTTTGAAATATAAAGATACTGTTATGGTTTGAATCATATGGGGCTTTTATATCACTATTTAGTAATTTACACTGTCCAGTAAAATGTGGGTTTAAAACACTTGATGTAAGTATTACAAAATACTGAAAAATGAATCAACTGTACAATAAATGCAACTATTATCCTTACTAAAAGGAAAACCACCTACATTACTCTAATGATTCTGCCCAAAAGTATTCCTGAGCTTTACTAAAATGCACCTGAAATTCCCATACATCTTGAAAATGGTTTGGGTTTGGATGTCTTTTAAAAAAGGCAAAGGTAACATAACAAAAGTAGAAGTTACACCTCATTGTGTCTGTCACATCTTTCCCTGCCAAAGAAGAGATGGCTTCCAGATGTTGCAGTCTGACTGCGTGGAAAATGAGGCTCTTAGGAAGAATAAAAGCCAAGTCAGATGACAACCAAGATTTAAAAGAGGAAAAAAAAAAAAGAAAAAAGCCATATATATGCCTACTTAACAAGCCAAAAGAAGAGTACTAGTTCATTTATGATACAAGGCAAGCACACCTCCCAGCTGCCTAAATGCCCTAAATTTCCAAACTAAACTACAGAATAGATCAATATGCCCCTTCACAGACTGATTTTTCAAAAACGTAGTCCTTTGCACATCCCCTCAAAATTTTGGCTCTTGTAAAAGCTAGGGATGAAGATGCACATGCACTGTCCACAGCAAGCAGGTAACAAGCTACCCAGTAAAAGCCTAGAACAGAATCAGCATTGTTCAAATGCGCAGCCAACAGTGATGAATTACTTCAGTACACATGGCAGAGGCAGGGTTTTCCAACCGACAAGGTATCCCATCTGGCAAGTTCTATTTTTTGTTCTTCCACTGATCAATGTGAGCCTGCAAGTTGCCTCACTTTATAGGAGCCTGAGCTTCCCCTCCTACCATACAGGATTTTCCCCTTTGAAAAGTCCAGGTCACTAGGGCTTTGTGCCCAAATCTTTGCTTGCGCATTTCTAAGAACAACTGCATTTGATTATAGATTCTGGAGGGGGGACAGCACATACTGCAACAGCATCAGCTGCTACTTTAAGATACAGTCAATATTAGATGACTGAAATAAGGGAAAACCCCATAAAATAAAACTACTAAAGAGTGGAAAGTAAAATCTCTCAAGCACATCTCCCAGAGTTGGCTCATATCAGCCTAGGTCATAGCGCACATTGGATAGTCCTTTGAAGAGCCCACTGTACTCCTCTGCACTGTGATCCCAAGCCTTCTAAGATAAGAAGAGAAAAGGAGAACCAGCTCGGTTCTCTGTTTTGTCACCTGAGATCCACCAGAATTTATTAGCTGAAGCTTCACACTACATAAAAATGGTTGAACTGCTTCCAGACGATAACTAAAGAGACTACGTCCAGCACAGAAACAAACAGAACAGAATATAAGCACAAGTCAAACTGCATTAGTCTTAACTGGATCTTTAAAATAATTAAAAAAAAAAAAAAAGGGGGGGGGGGGAAAGGGGGGGGGTTGGTGAAAAATGTTTATCAAATGGATTAAAATTATATAATTTAAAAAAAAAAAAAAAAAAAAAAAAAAAAAAAGGGGGGGGGGAGATGGGGGTGGTTGGTGTGTAAGAATGCTTCATGCTCCATTCCATCCTGCCTTCTTCCCCCACACCAGTCCATCTTTTTTTGTAACGGGCCCGGACTACAGAAAGGGCATCATTTTCTCAGACTCCCTATGGGCCACCTGCAGGAATGCAGCTGCTCTGCACCCCAATGCAGCGTGCTCTCCTGTCACCCTCAGTCAGATGTTGGGGGTGGTTGGTGTGTAAGAATGCTTCATGCTCCATTCCATCCTGCCTTCTTCCCCCACACCAGTCCATCTTTTTTTGTAACGGGCCCGGACTACAGAAAGGGCATCATTTTCTCAGACTCCCTATGGGCCACCTGCAGGAATGCAGCTGCTCTGCACCCCAATGCAGCGTGCTCTCCTGTCACCCTCAGTCAGATGTCTACTGTCATTATCAGTCTCACAACAGCAGTATAAAACTCTATTTATAGCGAAGCTCCAAAAACTGCCATTACCTTGGTGTTTGTGTAAACAATCAAGAGCAGTCATCCATCCTTCCCTGGCTCAAATAAAAATCCATGCCATCAGAAAGGAAAAGGAATATTTAAGAAAAAAGGAATAAATATTGTGCCGCATCCAAACCAAGCAGTATGACAGCTAAAACCTAAGCCTTCCGTAAGTGGATTATGGTTCTTTCAACAATCAATCTGAATAATCATCCTTACAAAATAAAACTCAAGCAACTACTCATATATGCAAAAGTTGGCTTCACCTCTAAAACAGAAGAAATAAAGATAAAAAACTTTTAATGAAAGATAACAAGGTATCTCTGCAATTCTGCCAGCCTCAGAACATCTGTGCTCCATACATCCTCAGTCATAACTTAAAAGATTTTTAATACCCAACATTTTGTTCTTTTTCTCCCTCATAACATTTGGGCTAAAATCCCAATTGGTTTGTTCGGAGATTTGCAGCACTGAATACTAATTTTATATGAAACAGCAGTTGTGATGTGCATGGCTTTCCCCCCACACAATTCAGAGAACTGAATATATCTACGATGTAGAATGCTAATAATCCACTAATGAATTCATTACCAGATGAAAAAAATATATATTATCATCACCAAGTCTAAAAATCACCCTCTCTTTCTTTATTCATCCTAAAACAGAGCCCTCTTAAAAGAATTTTGTGGGAGGCATGACTGGTGCTGAAGCCTCATGTATGGAGACCTAGAGTTAGCTATTGACATTCATTAAACATCCAGAGGAAACCAGCATGGCAACTTGTATACGTCCTAAGAACACTGCAAAAATACTGGCATTATTCAAATCAAGAAGTTCTCTCAACTCTGTAATTGCTTACTTGTGGCAGGTAACAAATTACACCAACTGGGAGAACTGTAACATACTGTGCCTGTTTTATGAAAGCTAACATGAAGAAAAAGTCAGCTTTTTCAAAACCAGTTTTTTTTAGAGACCAAACTCATTTTGCTAAGTAAGCTGACAAATACTGAGAAACTCTTGATGTGTATAAAATATTCTGAAGCAAAGGTTAGTGAGACTTGTCCTTTTGAAATTATGTTCCTTTATAAGTCTCTCAAATACTGTGCATTAGGCACTGTAGGGGTACAGGAACATCCATTCCACACAGATCTAAAATACGAAATGTACAGCTTGTTAAATCAAACAAAATTGAACCTTAGGTTTCTTCATTTAACCTAAAAGAAAAAAATACCAAAAAGCTATACCCTTACATGTTTGTTCTTGAGTAAATTCATCATGTAAAAAAAGCTAGTAGCTCCCTCCTCCTTCAAAAGGCTTCAAAAGTTACAGCCTACAGCTAAATTTGTATTTTGTTGAAAATTTACTGGTCGCATTATTATCATAATTTGTAGTAAATATCTTACTTGAGCAATGTTCAATATATAGAAAATATTTTTAAAACCACAACTATCACACTTATTAGCTCAGCAACACGTAGAAGCTGTTGAGATAAGGTAGTTACTTTCATCCTCTTTTTCCTGTATTTTCTTTTTAAAAAAAAGGAAAAAAAAAGGGGAAAAAAAAAAGGAGCAGTAGTGCCAGATGTCTCTTAAACAAGCTACATGTGCTGTGATTCCTCCCCCTTCCCCCACTCCAAGAGAGGCATTCTGGAACGGGGTGCACCCTAGAGCATCAGTTAGCTGAATTCAGAAAATTGCCCCATACTCTTGGAATCGCATGAAACTCACAATAATTTCTAGGACTCCAAGGTACCAATCGCTTACTAATACCCTCACCTCCAGCAGATGAAACAAGTCTCACATGCTAAATGCTGGGGTTTTTTTTCTTTTTCTTCCTTACAGAGGAGACAAAAATGCAATCTTGGACATAAGCGAAGAATCCAAGCTATTGTTTTTACCATATCTTAAACACAAAAAGAACCTCCTTTTAGTCATCATAGTTTACTAGCTCCCTTTAATGCAAGGCATACCAAACCCCATTTTTCTCTGCTAAAAGTTAGTTGGCAAGTACATATAAAATGTAAAATAACATTTCATTGCAGTATTGACCGTATTTACAGCAGCTATATTTTAATTCATACAGCAGTTTAATACTTGTGATTTTGTGTGGCAAATTCAGGTAAGTTTACTGCTGAACAACCCTTTCCCAGGACTCTTAACAGGCTGCGACCCGCGGGGAAAACCTATCTGGATCAAATATTATCATTCCATTGTGCGGGGACAGACAACAAAAGGCAACATGTTTTCACATTTGATAATGTGAATATGTGATATATATGTGAATATATGATATATATGAATATGCTCCGGTTTACAGTCAGATCTGTTAATGACAGCTCATCTTCACTGACAATTAAAGCTAATATTCTGAACTGCAAATAGGAGGACTAAAGAGCTGAGAAATACCGTTTTGCTGGCTTTTGTTACATGGGTGGTAACCTCCAACAGAGGGATGGAAAACTCAACTGCCACGGCAGAAGTCACCAGAGGACAACTATCTAAACCTACAGTTGTCCAATAATTACATGGAAAAATGCTTCAGTCACTCACTATAGTTTCAGCTTTTAATTTATTATCTGAACTGTATCATCTTCTTGTGGTTTTCAGTTGATGATATTTGACTTATCAGTTTGAAATTACCTCTAATTATTAAAACAAGAATTGCTAGATTGCAAGCACTGTATCTGTCACCACGTCTTCCCCAACAATTGTTGTGGTTTCATAATTAACTGCATTCCTACTCTTAGCACAGGTTTCTCTTCCTCTGTTTTGTACCAAATACATATCCCCCCATCTCCCCACACTCAAATCAGAAATGGGTAACCCAGCAGTCGAGAACACAACACACTGTTAAGTGTACAGGGCTTTTTCAGTCCTACTTTAGTTTCTTTTGACTTTTCAGTAAATAGTAATTCCAACTATTTTAAACAGTTGGACAGAAGGGGGATTATTTAAAATAGGCAATACCTCTTTCAGATTCCTTTGATCTTTCTATTCCATTTTATGTTGTACAATGATGCAATGCTGAAATAAGTCAATATACTTTCTCTAAACCACGTATTTCAATTTCAGAAATACAAAATTAAATCTAGTTGAATTCACCATATTAAGTTACTCACTTGTCCTAGCTACTTATTCAAGAGCAGTGTTGGTTTGACTTAATTAGTTAGCCATGAATTACATAATTATTTATTACTCCTGTGTTGAACTCAGCAGACTCTGCCCTTACTTATGGCTAACAGACTTTGTTCTCGTAAATTATTTTTACCAATAGCTTGTGATCACCACTCAGGATTCTAACATCAAATCGTACCATATAATGGCAAGTAAAAAGTTTTTCACCTGGTAAGATTCTGCAAAATCATTTACTACTTACAGCAAGTTCACAGCTCCTGAAACCAAGGTCTACTTAAAAAAATTCGTATTACATATAGTTTGTTATCACAGGGCTGGCTATTCATTATGGGAAAAGGGAAAAGACTAAAAATTAAGTAACTGGATTAGGATTCATGCATGTTTAAAATACCTTCATACAAAAAATAACCTAGTATACTTAAGTATCATCAAGTAGCAAAGTTTTTCAAGTCATGATTTTAATGCCCCAGGCACTGATTTCATAAGAATACTGGATCAGCAATAAGCTATGTTATATTAATCTCTTTACATTACTAATGCAAACTGCCAACTTTGTGTTCTGCTTACTCAAAAAGCCACTTAATGTTTAGAATTGCTCTTACAATAAATCAGCAGTATAGAGCCTCATGCTGTTGTACCGCTCATCAGGATTACAAGTATGATATCTTGTTTCAAATAGGTATGCACTCAAAATTTTCTATAATTTAAATGAAATTCCTATACTTAAAAAAATTCGTATTACATATAGTTTGTTATCACAGGGCTGGCTATTCATTATGGGAAAAGGGAAAAGACTAAAAATTAAGTAACTGGATTAGGATTCATGCATGTTTAAAATACCTTCATACAAAAAATAACCTAGTATACTTAAGTATCATCAAGTAGCAAAGTTTTTCAAGTCATGATTTTAATGCCCCAGGCACTGATTTCATAAGAATACTGGATCAGCAATAAGCTATGTTATATTAATCTCTTTACATTACTAATGCAAACTGCCAACTTTGTGTTCTGCTTACTCAAAAAGCCACTTAATGTTTAGAATTGCTCTTACAATAAATCAGCAGTATAGAGCCTCATGCTGTTGTACCGCTCATCAGGATTACAAGTATGATATCTTGTTTCAAATAGGTTTGCACTCAAAATTTTCTAAAATTTAAATGAAATTCCTATACAGGCATGCCACTGGATGTTAATATCACCTGGCAAAATAGCTACACATAATGTTTAGTTACAATAACACAATGCTTTGACTAAAATATATTTACCATCTTTCCTTTTACTTTTGTTTGCCCATATACAACTAAGTGTAATCAGTTTTAATGTTTCAGAGCAAGATTTAATTCCTCACCTAACCTATATGAAAAACCTCTCACTATTTTGGTCCTGATCTATTACATAGGTGGCAAAACATAGGTTACTAATAAATAAATTGATCTGAAGAAGTATCTATAATAATCCTACTGAAACACACTTATCAGATCTGTCTGGGAAGACTCAAATGTAAATAATCAAGAGTTACATCTTTCCAAGAGTTTTTTCTCCCCCTGTTTCAGCATCATTGACTGCTTCTTTTTTGTGGACATCATATTAAGAAGAGTTTATATATTAAGAAAACATTCTATTTGGAGGAAGTCTCCTATCCCCTCCACAACAAGCATGCTAGGAGCCATTAATATGTATACCTGATCCTGCACAATTTCATAAACTCGAAAGGTGAGACTAATATTCCGTTCAGAGGATGCTTTCTTGGCATTAAACTACCTTGGTCTTGAAACAATATAAACCAAATTTTAGCAGAAGAGGTAATAACGTTCAATCTAATTGTTAGACAAGAACATTTTTATCCGAGTGTAAATTAGGTCTGGCAGTTGTTCAGCTTGACCTCCACTTACTATAATCTTGCCCTAGGGTATGAAAATCCTAGATCATTAAATGCTATGAATTTAGTCTTGCAAGCAACCTAAAATGAACCTGCAATCGGAGCCACGGTTTTCAACTGCTGTTAGGAGTTGAAGAGACAATAGTGATAATAGGTAACACCATGTCAAGTTGGGCTTTTTCTTTGGTTGGTTGTTTTTTGTTTGGGGTTTGTTTGTTTGGTTTTTTTTTAAAGAAACACAACTACTATCTCTACCCTTAGCATATTATTTTTAATTTCAGAGTGTTTTTGAGATTAAGGGAAAGTAATTACCCTTTAAATTCATAGGTCAAGAGAAAAACAATCCATTTTTTTTTTTTAATTTTGACAGTCAACAGACATTTGAGGAACTGCTACCAATTCATTACTGTGAAACAGATGCCTGCCAAAAAAATTAATTACAGAACATAAATTTTATTACTATGTGAATTAACTTAAGACTTGATATGCTAAGCGTAAAAACTACTCTAGAACTGCAGAATCTGGTATAATACACAGCCCACTAAGAAAACAAGGCAGAAGAAAAAAAACCCAGAAAGGTATGTAAGCACTTCCTGCAGCTGATCATAGCAAGATACACTTGCTAGGCCACAAACTAGTAAAATTCCTCTTCTGCAAGTCTTAGCTGCAGGGAAGGAACAAAGTAAGAATAGTGGACCAGCAGAGAAGGAGCCAGACAGCAACACAGAACCTTTAAAAAGGTCAGAGAAGACTGATGATGGACCACACAACAAGCAGTAATTAGCTGCTTGTGAACTTAACTTACGCAGTAAGGGAAGGTCTAAGAACACAGCTAGAGCATTTGAAGGACTAAAGCACAAGAATGGCAAAGTCACAGCTGTTTCAGCAGCAAAATAAAACGACAAAACACAAACACCATCTGAGAAATTAAAAAAGCTTTAACAAGAACCGGAGATATCACTTGATTTACGGAACGCTGCGCAGGTCTCCCAGGGAATTAACTCCAATTAAGATCCATGTGTATTAATAAAAATAAGAAAGCATAATAAGTGTTAAAAATTAGATATCAAGTCTTCGCACTGAATTTACACACAGTAAACACATACTACCAGTGACAAGCTCTGAAGCAGCCTTTTCACCCTCGTAGTATTGATACAGAGAAATAGAAAGTACTCCATCAAAATTGTTGTTCACACAGCTTTCTCACAAATAAATGCATAAAACTCTTAACACCTAGGACACAGATAAGGAAATAATTCTGCCATTTTACACTGACTACAAAAAAAGCCAATCCACAAAGGACACCTTACCAGTTTAGGCTTAACAGAATGTCATCAGGTTTCTCTGTAGCATATACAAATACTAATCTCTTCCTCCCAAGCAAAATAATTGTATGCCATTCTCTATCAGACCATACAATGATATTAACTGTGTGATGATTACAGACTACAAGTAACATTCTACAGCAACGAAGGTTTAATAATTCTTTACATTACAGTATTTCTATATTTAATTCTGTATTACAGCCCAACTGAGTATACACATTTTAGAATTGCAATCAGTTAGTCCCCTTGAACCCCCCAAAAGAACCCATTAGGGAGAAAATTAAAGTTTTGAAACTGGTAAGTGAAAAACTGTATAGTATAAATTGAGAATTTTAATGATATCAACATATCTTCACCTGACTTCCCCAAGAATCAATTTCCTTAAGTTTAAATAGAAGGCAAAAGATAACTTCGCAGAGAAAAAGACAATTGTCCAGCATTATTTCCAGAAGCAGAGACCAAGTATTTTCACTTCCCCCAATAACCCTGAAGAAAGCGAAGCACTCATCAAGCAATTCACTTTACATATGAGGTGACTTGTTGGAGCAACACAAGCAGCAATTTCCAGCTCAAGAAATCTCCCAAGTATTTGCTGGATTGCGGTATTTACATCCCTCAAGCACTAGCATAAAATGATGCCATTAAATGGCTCCCCTTTACCAAAACAATATTCTTGTTCAAAATGGAAGCTAGTATTTGTCAAGGGAGAGAAGACAAAGAAATGCCCTGGATGCCTCTTTAAACCAAACCTCTCACCAATTAACACATCAAGGTTCATGCACTATGATGATTCCTTATCCTCAAACGAAAATAACAAATTTAAGTTTTGATACTTACCTTTCCCAAAATTTACATTAAAATAACAGACAAAATAAATATTATTTATTATTTATAGATAAATCACAATCTCATTTTATATAAGCAGCAATCGTTTAAAACATGTCCATCTCTAGCACAGTAGTAGAATGTAAACAAAGTATGACAATATAGGTGTATGCTGTAAGTAACAAACAAAAGCAAAAAAAAAGATTTAAACCATCGGGGTTGAAATACCATTTGATGCTCTCATATATCACACAGCCTCTAATATGACATGCCACTTGTTAACAGTTCTCATCTAGGCAACGTGAAGGCAAAACCCAAAAATTCTGGATGTGATTTTTCAGTTTTCTGGAGCACACAAGACTAAAGGGGGGAGAAACAATCGTTTAAAACCATCTCTAGCACAGTAGTAGAATGTAAACAAAGTATGACAATATAGGTGTATGCTGTAAGTAACAAACAAAAGCAAAAAAAAAGATTTAAACCATCGGGGTTGAAATACCATTTGATGCTCTCATATATCACACAGCCTCTAATATGACATGCCACTTGTTAACAGTTCTCATCTAGGCAACGTGAAGGCAAAACCCAAAAATTCTGGATGTGATAGTAGAATGTAAACAAAGTATGACAATATAGGTGTATGCTGTAAGTAACAAACAAAAGCAAAAAAAAAGATTTAAACCATCGGGGTTGAAATACCATTTGATGCTCTCATATATCACACAGCCTCTAATATGACATGCCACTTGTTAACAGTTCTCATCTAGGCAACGTGAAGGCAAAACCCAAAAATTCTGGATGTGATTTTTCAGTTTTCTGGAGCACACAAGACTAAAGGGGGGAGAAACAATATAAAGCACCTATCGTAAATATCTTTTTAAAGAGACTGACCGACCACTAGAAAAAAAAGGAAGGAACTTTTATCTTCCATAGGAAAATGAAGAAAAAACATTTTGTAGAAAAATTCATTTTGTAAAAATCTATCAACATTTCTGTCAGCAAGACTAACAACTAGACAGAACTTGTACCAGAATGATGAGTACAGAAAAAAAAAAAAACCAGAGCATGAAAGAAGTCAACAAAAACTAAACACACTAGAGAGAGTTCCTTAATAATGAGCAGGATAGAAATCACAAATGAGAAGGGAAACACTATGTAGTGACCATGTTTAAATATTCACTACTAATGGCTGATAATCATATTCTGTAAGCAGCAGGAATAGAGGTGTGATGTTGCAAATGCAATAAATCCCCAAGGAAACAATATGTCTTCAAGATGTTCTCTAGAAACTGCTTATGGTTGATTAAAGCAGCATCAATAACACATATCTAGCTATGCACAGGCAGGTAACAGCCACCCCACACTGCTAGTGAGAGAGGGGAAAAAAGAGAAAGACCACATGACTTGTGTTAACCTTAGCAGTTAAAAGCCAACAAAAATCAAACCAGCAATACTGCAGTATTCTAGTCCCCTCAATCACATGAAAGAAGGGATGCACATGCATTTTGTCATGAGTGACGAGAACTTACTATTAAAAATACTTGTTAAGCCACAATTAGCAAAACTCCCCTCTTTCATGGGAAATACTGGTATTTTAGTATTTTTAATACAGACATAAAATCACTCATGAAGAGCAGTATTTTAAGAAAGACTGAAAATATTATATTAATTTCTACTCATTTAAAACAAACCTTTCACAAACTTTTATACATGAGAAAATCTTTTACATTGGATACGGGTTACCTGTTTTCCAATAAAACAGCTTGAAACCAGAAAGAATAATGAACACCCACAACCCAAAGCCCAAAGAAGACTGCAGAGCTGGAATAAAAACTATTCATCTTCCTGGTCTACCCCCAGCCATTTTACAGTAGACAAAATTTCTGTTATGTCTGCTCCAGTGCTGCCTGTACTTTCATATGTGGGGAGAAAGAAAAAGGACAATGCATCCTAACAGATGATACCTAGTTCTCAAAACCTTCTTGAGTATTAACATACAGTCAGCACTCACACTTGCATCTCTAACAATCAATCTATCCGCCCCTGTAGCACAGGCTCCCTACATCCTTTATGATCCCTTACTGATCAGAAGGAAGTCATGAGCTACGCATTTTTACAAATTTTTTTAAATCTCACTTTAACCTGTGACAATTGCTTGGAACTTCTGGAAGACTTCCGCAATTCCTCTCTAATGAACTAAAAAGCCTACAAACACATGAAGTACAGGCAGTCAAAGTACAAATCTAGGCAGTAACTCATCATCTGATTTATCAATGGTTACTAAGAAAAGATCTGTCATGGTTCTAACGGTACAAACAAAATGATGTTCAGTGAAATCCATTTGCAGAATGTGTATATATTAAAAAATGTTGCCTACCACAAATATTTGTAAATACATAACCATTACCTATTAAAAAAAGACAGCCTTTTAACTATACCAAACTTATTCCTTAAAAGAGGCTATTAACCTAACAGTTACCCTTTAGACAAGGCAAGCTTTGTATTGTTCCCTGGAAAAGCCATGGTGTTCAATGGTCTAAGACAAAAAAAATTATGTTTGTAAATTTAAGCCGCTAAGTTGCTAAGAATACTGTGGAATACAAAACATTTTTCTAGAGGCTACCTACTTGAATCTCACATGCTTTAGTCATCTGAAAAAACATTAAGAACCCAAATACATACAGTTTTTTTCCCCCACAACAGGACACAAGTGTAGTTTCCAGAAAAATGCCAGAACAAATGCTACTGACAAGAAATTGGAGGATTTCTTAGAGGGATGTGAGTTTTGAAATAGACCTTTAAGCTAGGTATATTGGACACAGAAATGCGGACAGTTAAATACGGTTGGCCAAAGCATAAGGAACTGGGTGACCATCCACTACAGTCAATCTACCAAGGTGTTTTTGCCTACTCTAAACAAAAACTGAAACATTATAGCACATCCCAGTTTTAAGCTTCCCTCACTAAAACTACACAAACCAAACAGCAAGATCACCAACACTCACACATTCTTTTAAAATTCCTCCACTAGCTTTGCCCAAGCGCAGAAGCTACAACGCTCATCTAACTTAACCCTAACAAACCCCACTTCCCCCAAGAACTCAGCAACACACCTGCTCACCAATTTATCTGTGGCCTTCAACAACCATTTTTCTAAGCTTGTGTTTTCACAGCGCAGTTTATGTAGCACACATTATTGCATGTCCAAATTAGATTAGAAGCAGTATGCATTTAAAAAAAAGAATGTTAACAGAAAATTTTTTAAAAACATTTATTCAAGAGTACAACACTGTACTTCTCTCTCTGAAGTAATTAATCATTTCAATTAAAGTTGACTGGTCTAATGTGGAAACCTTTCCCGAGACGGTGAAAAAATGCTTGGTTTTTATCCTCTCCATCAATACATACCAGAACAAAATGAAATTTTCATCCAAGAACTGCTTTATGAACTTGAATTTATGACTAAGTTGATTTTGGGCCTTCACATTTCTACGGGTAGGTAAATCTATAGAAGCCTAACAATGCATTTCAAAAAAAGAAAGAAAAAAGCCTCTGTAACACTGCAGAGGAAACCACACATCTAACCAAATAATAGCGAGTGACAGAAAAACGGGGAAAACATTTTATTTCTCCCTTTCCAGCCTTTTGCCCTAACTGGTACTAAGTGATCAAGCCTACTTCCACAGATATGAATGGGTTCCTAAAAACCAGTGCGTCCTCTAGGCTTTCTTCAGTTTAGCAGGTTTTTTTAAAAGGTCCTGATGGAGTTTCCTATGCCTTGTCAGTGGTAGTTGTTAACATGGACCCATTAGCCTACACCTCCATTATTGACAACTCCCCTGGTTTCTACTTGCTACGCTGAAGACCTCACTAAGAAGAATTAGCAAACATCAACACAAGATTTTTTTTTTTTAAAGCAATTAAATAGGGCAGCACTACCATGTCTTTCAGAAAATTCCGAAAGACAGAGGAGTTAACAGTGTTAAAAGACAGATGCTATTCATAAATCTAAATATGTGGGGGCAGGAATGAGGGAGAAGGAGGAAACAAATGAAAACGGTATGGATGAAGAATTACTTCAGGAATGTAACTGCTACCAAATTAGAGTAAGAAGATTAATATTCAGCCATTATGAAATGGACAGTATTTACCTACCATACAATTTAGTCTTTATTAAGCAAAATTAGTAGTACTGACTCTTCTGCAATATCTTATGCCATTATTTTAATTAGGCTCTCAATGGAGAGAAATTAAGTATGCTAGTAATAATTCACAGTTATTAGAAACTTCAACAATAATATAACTTATGAATTCCATTTCCATAAAGCAATACAGGTAGGTAACGCACACCAACAGGTATACTCACCTATACTGTCATCATACAGTTCACAAGGAACAACACTCAGGGGAAGAATAACCCAGTCTATGCAAAGTAACCGTATGGCATTTTCAGAATAAATAACCATCTTATTCCAAAATTAAGTCACCAGAGGAAGAGCCCAAGCACAGGAAGATCTAATTTACAGGACAGTCAAAAACTGCAGCGCAATACTTAAATCACACCATCTTCCAGGTTTCTGCATAAACATCTGCCTTCTGTGCCAACAGGACACAGAAGTACACTGGCAAGAGTCCTCTGACAGGGATACCACAATTGTTAATACTTGTCAAAGTAGTACCAGATCACCCAGTCATGAAAACTTGACATATATGAGACTGACGCACGCAACTACATTTCTGGTAATTTTGCATGAACACATAATGCCAGATCTGTCCTGGACAGAAGATATGTGATTCATCATTAAACCTGTTTAAGATTTATAGGTTGATTTTACAAACAGGCAGAGTAAGTTAGCACCTTCCTAACATGCAGCTGTGGTATTTTTGATTCATTGACACTTAGGGCGCTGCCAGGCCTTTTTCACAAAGGATGGACACCAAAATACGATTGTTTTGTAAATTATAAAAACATTAACTAAGTGAAGCAATACTAAAACCAGTATTACAGACAACGAAAGCCCTTACTTTATTAAGCACCAGTTGAATTTAGTGCTTTCTTTAAAAGAACACCTATACTGGGGCGGGAAGCCAAGAATGGAGAAGGGGGGAGAAGAGATGCAAAAGAAGGCACAGAGCACAAATTCAAACGTCACTGCTACTCTAAAGTATTACACTTAAAATACAATGGTATGTTAAAAAGAAACCCTAACTTACATAGCAGGACAAAGTATCTCCAAGAGTAAAGATAAACACATTATTTGTCCAGTAAAACCAATATAGACTATAGCAAACCAAAATACTGTAGTATATGCCCAACAGCAATGCAAAATAGTATTTCCAATCATGTCACCAAATACCTTTTACTACATTTTCCTTAAAGACACTCCTTACTGCCTTAAGTTTGCATTTCCTTCAATGCTGATTTATCATTATACTATATCATTAAAATATTCTAAACAAGTTATTTTCTTACCATTTTTGAAATTCTATTTCTTGGTAATTTATATTTCTCAAACTAAACAACTTATTTTCCTCTCCTTTTCATCTCATTCCATGTAAATCCATACAAAGACATTCCTTAGCATTGCCTTCTCAAGATTTGAGGATCTAGTAACAACACTGGTGAAATATATTTTTCAAGTAACTTTTTTTGCATGCCAATAATATTTTTTGCTTATTATCATAAAATATTAACTGTTCTGTTTTGCTGTAAGATATCGCTTCTGAACATAACAATTGCAGTAGTTAAGCTTTTGTATGATGCCTAAAATAGCAGTATTGTTACAGCAATATGCAGCTTATACTGTTTGACATGTCTAACTGATTAATTCTGTCATGTACGTGTTCCCTGAATAAACTGCAGAATCTTCCTCCATTTTATTTGGAGTATAATCTATTCCCAGATTAGTGGCTACACTGAGCCATTTAAATAGAAGTAACAATATGGTAAAATTTTAGTAGTCTGAGAACACAGATACCACAGATTTCTAACACTCTAGACTACATTCTACTACATTGTGATACACAAGTCTCAACGTACAACCTGCAACACATACCCTTCAACTCTAAATGTCATTGTCAAGTCTTTTGTGCAGAAACTACCAAATCCTAAAAATTAAGTATATATTTAAAATCATCATGGTGTCCAGCAGTTGAAGGTTTTACACTGTTATTATTGAAAACTTAGAACATAAAATGCATTACACATGCATTATACAAAATCCATTTTTAAAACTTAAGCACTTCCCCAAGTTCCACTTAGGTCCCTATTTCACAATCTTTGCCTTTTATATGCCTTCTCAAATTGCCATTCACCTTTAGAAAAGGAAGCTGTTCAATGGCAACAACTTGGCCAAGCACTAGTAATTCGAAATTTTCTTCCAGTATTCCTTTCAATTATCAACTGAAAGCACATTTTGTACCAATTTGAACAGACTGCATTAACTATATCTAGCCTCTTTTTTGCTAAATAATGAATGAAACTACAAACAAGAACCACAGTAGTTTGACAATACAATAAAAAAAGATGGGTTGCTACTGGTGAAAGGAACAGTCCCACTGCCCCCTTCTCCCTGTGTTTACTTCTGGCCGTATCTCATAGTCAAGGGCACTTGTCAGACCCTTTGTTGAGCAACAATCTATTAATTTCTTTTTGAATGAATTAGCTTTCCAACAGTTTAGTAAGTTGAGCTGGCTCGACAAAAGAGTCCTGTGGCTGGTGCAAGAAAACAGATCTTTTCAAAATCAGTGAGACACTACAGCAGACATGATCAACTGTCAAATTATGTCAAAGGAGAAAGAGAGATGTCCATACTGTTTTGGTAGGCTACAACTGCTTTAAAAGTTGCCATACACTGCTCCAAATCTAGCTTATCCTCTCTGGCTATAGCACTATGATGCATACTTAGTACAGCACCCAAATGCCAGTACCAAGTGTTATCTAGCCAGCTATGAAACATAAAAGCCTGGCCCCAACGTGCAGCTTCTCCAACAATAACAAAAATTCCTAACTCACTCCGTTTTGTGGTGCCTGAATAAATGTTCTGACGAGCCAACAGTTGATCACCTTTGCCTAAACCCTATATAAAATGGCAATGAAAGCAGCAGAGATGTGACAGAAATAGAGACGTTACATCCCTGCTGAACAAAGAACCACTAGCTCATTTTACCAAGTACAGCCATGAGTGGTCCCATTTAGGTTCTATAATCCATTACTATTACAATGTTTCTTCAGCATATCAGACATGATTAGAATCTGCCAGTACTCCATATAAAGCCAGGACTAGCTTTATTCAATCACAGACAGCACTCACCACTGAGCAGTTAAATACTGTAAGAGTACGTAATGAGAACTAGTTCTATTTCTAATGATTTTCTTCATTGATTCATTGTAGCTTCTAAAAATCATGCTATTACCAGAAAGTAAACAAAAAGAAAATGTTTTTCACTGTGTTCATACCCGAGTTGTTTTGATTAACATTTTGTCAGATGATAATCGAACAGAAATACAGTTTTATTCCATTTTAACTAAGATCAGAACAGTACTAGGCCTGCATATGGGATACTTATGCACACTAGTAATTTTTGGTACAACACTACTTTTCTTAAAAAGCTAGCTACATTTCAGACACTTAATGAAGGTCAAAAGTCCCAGAGCCATGTAATTTCTAAAGCTACTGAACTTTACAACAAACAAAAAACTGCTCATTAACTAAAACTCAAAACCTCATTAACTAAAACTCACCAGCAAATTAATACATAACAACCAATTTAAAATTGGTGAACTGTTTGGTCAAAGACAAAATGTAACAGGAAGTAAAAGATTAGACCTCCTTCTATAGACCTTTTCTCTCTGAAATTTACAGTCAGCTTTTAATGTGCTACAAGTTACAATTCAAACTTGCTTACAGACTAACAGAATTTTGTTTTCAAAATTCTGCAAACAATATATTCCCAGAGACTGTCAGACCAATTTTTTTTTTACATTAATTTAGGAAATTTCTCTTTCAGCTTTCTGCTAAAAGTTTAAGACCAATATGCCCTATCCACCACTTCATTTTCCTTAGTCTTCTGTAAGTGTCTCCAAGATGCTACACAACGCCACAGGAAAGTATCCAGGCCAGTCCTGGTGCAGAAAACGAGAGCTGTTTCAGCACAGTACCCCACCTATACTAAGATGGCCCTGATCTCAATATTCTTCCTATTAGTCCACACTGTTTCCAGCATGCAGTTTACCGTATAGACCTGTTCTTGCAAATTTTCATGTTTAACTCCCTAAGGAAAAGTTGGCATGACAAAATCTTGAAGCTTAAGTCAGAACTGCTGAAGCCTCACTTTAAAAGGATGTTTAACATGAAAACATATCCAATCCAATTTGCAAAGACACACAGTTATAAATTCATGCATATTACTGTTGTAAAATACCTGAAGAAAAGAACACTTTACAATCTCTTCAAAAGAAAAACAAGCAGTAGAAAATCTGGGTAATACAAGCTAAAACATACAACTACATAACTTTCTGTAAAAACTGCCGCTCAAAAGGGGCATTTTTAAGAATAAAAAAAATCTGTTTGTTTTAAAGCCTTATGCTGATTTTTTCAGACACTGCTGCAGCAAAATACTTCCATACAACACACTGGTAATTTACAGGTGATCAACGGCATAGACAAAACCCAACGTAACAGTAATTTTCAAAGTAGAGTATAGGATCCTAGTGAAAAATGTACATTAGCTACTTTGGTTTTGGTGTTGCGAGAACCTTACTCTAATCAAACCACTAACAGCTTAATGAATGTCATACCAGGTATATTTAATAAATACCAGTTAGCTGAAAACTACCATTTATAATGCCAGAACACAGATAGGGAAAACCTTAATAACTTTTTAGTACAGGTATACAGTAAGTAATTAAAATAATTTTCAACTTAAGACTATGGTTTAAGATGAATGACAGTTCTTAAGAAGCAAGCTCAGAATGAACATTATTCTCACAGCATTACTTGTTATGAACATGCTATGGCTACCCGGACTGGAAAGAAATAAACCTTAGTATAGCAGAAACAAAAACTAGCACAGAAAAGCTTGAAATACCACACACAAAACAAATGAAATGCCATTCTTTCCAGCAGTCAGCATCCTGCAACGCACGGACCTCCTGAAGAGTAGTACTATACTCTATTCATAACTTTTTTCTACACCACACTAAGCCAGAAGGGTAGAGCGACAAAAATGGTATGTTAATAAGATGATAAAGATTATTCTTAACTACATTAGTTACAGCATTTCGTTCTTTTGACGTCAGAAAAAGTAGGGGTCATAACTGGCTGCTACTGATTTATACTGACAGAAATTGGGCTCAAATGTTAAATAAAGATTAGTTAATATTTGCAGAAGACTTTGAACATACAAAATGCTATGTAAGTAGCAAGTATTAAGTCTTCCCACACACTCATTCTGGCATGCCTCCAAGCAGGGAAGTCCCACAGAAACATTTCAACAGCAGTAAGGAGAAACTGAGAGCGCTCAGGCAATTGCAGCTATATTCACAACAGTCCATCTGAGGAGCACCTGCAAAACTGGGGAGGACTTATGCCCACTAGCCATGCTCACTGCCTTCTACAAATGCAACACCAAAAAAGTAACTCCTCTTCCAACATGGCTTATATAAATGGATACTCAACAACCCCAATCTCTATAATCCTCTGTACAACCTAAAACGATCTACAAAACTGAACATTTTGTACATCCTTCCCGTTGTCTAGTATTTCTGACCAGACTACACAAAGCAAAATCACAGCCTACAGTGGAGCTGTCAGTTTGATTATTCACATAGAAGCTTATTTTCAACAAATTATAGCTTCTGCCTAGAGCAGACCAGTTTCCCCAGATCTAAATTCTAAAACGGTGAAGAATTAAGCAATGAATCATTATGCAGTAGTTTCTGATCAATCAACAGTAAAGCTCTTCCCGAACACCTAAAGAAGGCGGCCGGCATCTTCTTAGCTAGTTGGGGGGAAGAAAAAAAAAAAAAAAAATCAGAGGATTCCACACTATAAAAAACATTCTGCAAGTTTTCTTCCAGGGAAAGAAAAAAAAAAAATCAGAGGATTCCACACTGTAAAAAACATTCTGCAAGTTTTCTTCCAGGAGCGGAAGAAAACAAAATGCTCTGAACTGAGCCTAAAGGGAGGTAGAGAGGAGAGGCAGGCAATGTGTTCAGGCATTATTTGGTCTATTTCTCAGTATTCTCTGAAGGACAGTATCAATATTTTATGAGATTAAAAAAGGGCATGTCTGGTTTGGTTATCAGGTACGCACAGAGATGAGACCTGTAACTTCAGCATGTCCCCAAAAACTCAGAAGCTAGGAGGGAGATGAGTTGGGAGGGATGGGACTTAAGATCATTGCATAGGATGATCCACATTCCATAAAAAGGCTGAAGACAGACCTCACGTATAGAACTGGCACTGCAGCTTCCATAAACCACGGAAAACTCAAGAGTGCAAAGGCTCATAATAAGATCTAACCACAACAGGCTGGTAAGCATCCAACTGAAGGAGGAGGTCTAGCAGGGTTTTGACAACAGCATCTGATTAACCATGCTAAAGCTGGAAGAAAATCTTGAGGGGAGGAAACTCTTCTATAACCGTTCCTAAATCTTCTCTTACCCCTTCCGTCTCATTCCAAGTAACACCTGCAACAACTTCTAACCAGGGCATAGACTGAAACCAAAGGAAAATGTACATGATCTTCCTGCCTGCATAAATTAACACAAATCAACAGCACTCCTGAATTTCCTTGCAGAGCTCTAATTGATCTATGACAGACTATGTAACATTTCAGAAAAAAAAAAACAACACAAAAACCCTGAGATCACTACGAAGATCAGAGGATTACTTTTGGAACTGGCATATCGCCCAAATGGTTTTTAAGAGTAAGATCAGGTAGAAAAGTAGCAGACAACAGCAGGAGGAAATTTTTTTTTTCCCCCTGGTCCTACAGTTACGGAAAACATTGCCACTACTGTTGGACCAGGCAACTGATACTACACTTCAAATACTGAAAGGGGCAGTCCTCCTCAATTCTATATTCTCACTGGCCAAAAGCTCCTGTATCCTTTTCCATGCAGGAGCAGCACCCATTTGACTCCACAGATATTTAACCCACAGAAAACTACTCTTCTTCACAGTTTAGCTCCTTAAACCAGTTCACCTGTGGGGTTCAAATGGGCAGAAAACACAGGCACCAGGCAAACAACAGAAGTATGTGGTCAGGACACAGAGACAGGACCACCCTATTAGCAGCAGCTCACCATTGAACTGGCCTAGTTACATGGTGAAGGCAGATCTTCAGTAGCTTGAAGGGAACAAGTATGGAAGAAAGACTATGAAAGAGGGAGGAAACTCTGCATGTGGAGTTATGTTCAAAAATTACTTCCAGTTACATAACTGCCCAATTCTGTTCTATCAGTTAAGTAACTAGTCTCTCCACCAACTACCCTCACAGTAAAAAACAACTTTCCATTTTCAATGGATTGCCAGCTTCATTTCTCTCCTCCAGATCCCCCTGCAAAAGGCCTTAATGATTAATTTTTCAATTCCTAACTTTATCAAACATTTAAGACAAGCATTTGCACCTTCCACATCGGACAGAACAATGTATTCCAAGATTTAAGATTTTACATAAAAGCAGTTATTTATACTTTATGTAGCTAGTAACTCAATGCCAACATACTCCACAACAGAAACAAAAAAGTGAAGGTGATGGAACACAGAACATACTTTTGAAATGGCTCTAGTAAGCATCAACATATTCTTACATTTTCCTATCTTCCCCATCTTCCTTGGTATACTTTCCTTCATCCTGGTAATCCTACTTCATCTTCTAGGTTGCTTAATTCCTTATATACACCATCAAATAGTACTTACTGTAAAGGAACTGAAAAACTTCAGTAAGTTTCTTAAATCCCCAAGCTACCAAGAACATGGACTCAATCTTGCATCCAAAAGAACTGTTAGAATTTTTCCATGCTTCTCTTCACTGGAGACAGGGGAAGACTAAACCCATTTGCAGGATTATGCAAGAATGCATAAATCCTCTCTGTAAACAAAACTTCCCTAACCAGTTTTGAATGCAAGGTATGCTTCACATAGTTTATGCCCCCTTGACACAAAAAGGAAAAAAACTTGAGAATTCAGTTTTACAGATTGTTACTGCATTTGGGGGTGAATATGAAGAATCTTAATGCCTGGCCTACTGCACATGAAGAGGATGACTTACTGTATTTTCTTCTATCCACAGTGTTATTGAACTGCAAGTTTCTAAAAATGTTTTTGACATTTTTATAGTATACTGATGTATACAACCTGTGTCTTGCCACCTTTGAAATTTTTTGCTTAGCAGCAACTACTGCTCTGAGGCACAAATATACTCTCTTCTAAGTACACAACTTTATTAACTGTCATAAAAGCACTGCATCGCTGAATAGAAATTGAGCAGTATAACCAGAAAGACAATGCAAAGCAGCATGAGAAATAAAATGCCTAAAGACTGATTTTTCTGATTATTTTTCAACTGTCAAGCCACAGATCTTCTAGTTTACAAAATCTGTTCTATTTCACAGTAGAGTAGTAATATAGCATACACACATTGCTACATCAGCAATACTTTAATTCATAAACATTTAAAAAATTAAACAAATAGCAATATAAATGTATCAGTTTTGAAAATACAGCTTATCAAAGTAAGTCAAATGGAACCCACTTAATAAAACAAGAGCAGCAGCTTAAACATGGAGTATTGAAGACAAAAATGTAATCCAGCAGCACATGTGGAAAAAAAAACATTTTTCCATTATCATTGAAGTATTTGCCTTAATAAACCATTTTTATGTTTGACAAATCAATATGCAAAAGGCAGTTTCACCTTTTTTTGGCCAATCATTTATTAGGCAAGTAACGACAGACATATACCACAGATGCAAGAGAGATACTTGTGCAGCTTTCCTTTCTGGTTACCATAGTTTCAAATGAACTGTAGATTTCTAGAAATAATACTTATGAGAAGGAATAAAAATATCATTGCTTAAATATGAAAACTGCAAGAAGAATCATTTTGAGTGGTGTATGAATGACACTTAAGTGAACAGGTAAATGCTTAGGAAAGGAAATTTTATTTGCAAGACCTTGTCGTAGACACAGTAGTGAAGTTTGAGCGTGGACAGCAGGAGAAGAATAAAGATAGTAAATGCGACCAGAGGGAAAAGGAAAGTAGGCACCAAAAAGGCATTCTGTAGCCATTCACCTCTCTCTCTCTCTTTTTCAGTAATACCCAATAAAAACCACAATCAGCTCTAAACCAGGTCATTAGCTTCCCAAGCCTCCATCATCAAGGAATACTTTCCAAACGTATACTGGGGGGTGGAAAGGCATGAATCTTCATAGGAATTTAAGATGACTTTAAGACCTGAAATAAAAAAAAGACCTTCCAGTAAGAATAGCATAATAGGTTGCCAGAGAGACTGTGGAAACTCCATCCTCTTGAGATTTGACTGGACAAATTCCTGAGCAACTGGACAAGCTTTAAGCAGGAGGCTGGAACAGACCTCCAGAGGGCCTTTCCCTCCTATACAATTCTGTGACCTAAAACACAAATGATTTTTTCACTGTGGCATCGCTTCTAGGAAACAACTGCCCATCCACAATGCAAAGCTTTATTTTATGTGGAGTTAAAAGAAAGTATTTTGGATATAGTTTTCAAACAGGTACATAAAGCAACGATAAAAAACAGTATATGGCAGCACACCAAGCTGGAACTTTCCTGTAAGAACATAGTTCCCATCCCAAAATAGTACAAAATAACAGAATTTTAAAAATACTTATGTTACTAGTCTTAATTTAAGAATACCACAGTCTTTCCTTTTCAACTGTATTTAAATTGTATTCTTTACCCTAAATCAAGATACAATAGTCCATATCAATTCTACTTCCTATTTGTTTGCCACAAGCATAGCACTGCCATATGTAGACTGTAGCCGCTGGTCATTCTCGTTTTGAAAAAAGTCTTTACCAAGTTTCCCCAGTTTTCCCGCTTGGAAAAAACATCATAATTAATCAGTTCTCTGTTTCTAAGATCAGAAGTGAAATGAAAATATTGCCAGTGGTCAGGATGTACCGCCTTATTACTCAAATTAAATTAGTTGGCCACTATATCCATAACTATAAAAAAAACCTTATTCCAGGACTCATGTCATATAAAACCACCTTCAAATTATAAACTAGACACCTCAAATGCACGCTACATGGATTACAAAACTGTGTTCCTGACATTTACTACTTACATTGTTTTTTCAGTAACTTCAGTTATCTATATATTCAATTGCCCATAGTAAGATAATAAAAGTAACACAAAAAAATATGGATCTTCAATACTCACACCCCTACTCCATATAAACTCTCCTCATACTGAACACTCCCTCCTGGAAGATTACACTCTGACAAATAAAATCAGCCAATTATATTACTTGCATATTATCTGCTTCCTAAGACTTGATATGGTCCAAATTTCCAGAGTTGATCCTTCTTAAGGAATTAACTGGGAGTTTTACCTAAAGGAATAATAGGTAATCACATGAAAGACAGGAAAGCCTTATCTTGAACAGCTTATTTTTATTTGTAAACAAAGTAAAAGTCAATCTTCTTTTCCCCCAGATGAGATGCTGCAAGGAAGACATTATTTCATAAAACTTAGGCTGAAATCCTATGTTAAGTAAAAAAATGCAATTCAGCTATAACCAAGAACTGCGACATTGCCCCCAAATCAAAAATATTCATCTCTTTCTAGACAGATCACATGTATTAAGGAATAGGAAAATAACTGCATTAAGTCCTCTTTGCTCTGTGACTACATGTACTACATCACCACATCTTCCCAAGAAGCATCAAACTGACAAACTTGTACACTAAATGATGCCTGTCACTCATTCACTACTGGAGAAGGCAGAAACTCGGGGAAAGACTGCAGGTAAGGTTAGCTGTCCTGCAGATCACCCAAAGCTCACTCACTGGCCAGAAGTTGAGCAGCATTTCACCAAACCTTGGCAGCAACTCGAAGGCAATTTTGGAATGCAATCCCAGCTAAATAAGACATGCATTCCTAAGGTTTGTTGTTTCTTTTTTAAGTGGTCAGTAGTTTCGGAAGTGTTTTATGCTTTCTGAAATGTCAGTATATTTGATTTCTTTTCATTATTTTGCTAATAGAAAACCCTGAAATTTGGACTCCAGCTATAATTCTTCTTATCAATCTAGACCACTGCAGACATATGTATTACATGGCAATGTGCACCATTTGAGACCTTTTTCGAAAGCAAGTCATTGGCTTGCCCTATCAACCTCATTGTTCTCAACAATGAGAACAGATGTAAAAATACTTTCCTCTTTAGGAGCCACACAGAAGCACTAATAAAAAACTGCTGTAGAAAACATATTCTTCCATTGACTTCCAGTGCCACACATATTCCCTCGCGCCAATCCAATGACTAACCTTTACCGAAATAAAAGCATAGAAAAGTAAAACGCATAAAAGGTTGTGTAAGGGCAGGACTAATAAGCCATCAGATTCAGAGCCATAAGAAAATAAAACATTCATCTACCTAAAAAAAAAAACCAACCAAACCAACAAAAATACCACCACACACTGATCTCTAGATACTTGTTTTTGGGTGGGTATTGTGATTAACTTCTCAATCACAGATCACAATCTACCCTCCAATATATGCCAATCTTCTTACATCTACTTACTCTTCTGATTATATTCTTTTACAAAAATAAGCCCTCCAGAGGGGGAAGTTACAGCCAGTTACACAATCAAAAAAAAATGTACAGAACAGACAACAATAAAGTACATACCTGGAGATAAAGTGTGTACCTGGATAAAGCAGTTGCATGACAGCTAACTCAATTTCCCTCTGAAGTCACGGTAAGAGGTAATTGCATATTGTTGGCCTTCATTTCCAACTCAAATTGGGATAAAAAGTCTAAAAACAGACTGTGCTTGTGCTCCTCCATGCAGCTCTGTAGCCAGTAAAGGCTAGGAAAAGCTAACTGTCACATGAAAGCCAAGGGGGTACCTTGGGGGATCAAATTTTCCCACATCCCTATCTCCAAAATTGGGTGCCAGATCTCTCCTCAGATCTGACCAGTTGAGGGAAAATGTTTGTGAGATGAACCAAAAGAAAAGTACCCAAGATCTCACAGAACAGACACAATAAAGTACATACCTGGAGATAAAGTGTGTACCTGGATAAAGCAGTTTGACAGCTAACTCAATTTCCCTCTGAAGTCGTCGTAAGAGGTAATTGCATATTGTTGGCCTTCATTTCCAACTCAAATTGGGATAAAAAGTCTAAAAACAGACTGTGCTTGTGCTCCTCCATGCAGCTCTGTAGCCAGTAAAGGCTAGGAAAAGCTAACTGTCACATGAAAGCCAAGGGGGGACAACCAACAAAAATACCACCACACACTGATCTCTAGATACTTGTTTTTGGGTGGGTATTGTGATTAACTTCTCAATCACAGATCACAATCTACCCTCCAATATATGCCAATCTTCTTACATCTACTTACTCTTCTGATTATATTCTTTTACAAAAATAAGCCCTCCAGAGGGGGAAGTTACAGCCAGTTACACAATCAAAAAAAAAATGTACAGAACAGACAACAATAAAGTACATACCTGGAGATAAAGTGTGTACCTGGATAAAGCAGTTGCATGACAGCTAACTCAATTTCCCTCTGAAGTCACGGTAAGAGGTAATTGCATATTGTTGGCCTTCATTTCCAACTCAAATTGGGATAAAAAGTCTAAAAACAGACTGTGCTTGTGCTCCTCCATGCAGCTCTGTAGCCAGTAAAGGCTAGGAAAAGCTAACTGTCACATGAAAGCCAAGGGGGTACCTTGGGGGATCAAATTTTCCCACATCCCTATCTCCAAAATTGGGTGCCAGATCTCTCCTCAGATCTGACCAGTTGAGGGAAAATGTTTGTGAGATGAACCAAAAGAAAAGTACCCAAGATCTCACAGATCTGAGATTTTCTTAATAGTGCAACACTTGGAGATACAGAGATACTAAAAAGGCTTAGAGGATGCTGTGAAATATTGCAATGGCATAACCCATCAAATTTAGGACTCTGGTCTAGTCTTTGTGATCACGGCTATCAAACTGAGAGGATCAAGAAAAGAGAACACAGTTTTTGTGTTGATACCTGAACAGTGAAACATCTTCCTCAAGACAGAAGCCAGTCAGACAATAGCTCCTCAAGCTTCCCGACTTGAACAAGTCAGCATTAGCCCTACATTTGTCTGTGGTGATCTAAATGAGGGCCACCTTCAAAAGTTTCCCTTACTTCATATTTACTCTCAAAAAAAAAATTCCTATTTCACCTGATTCTTATGAACTGCAACATGAGAAAACTTAAAGAAAATAAATTCTAATTAAAACATATGATTAAAAGTACATTATTAATCTCCAACTCTCAAAACCAGAGGTTTTCACTGTATCACTCATAAGTAAATATCTGACCTTGTTAAAAGTCACATCAGATTTCAAGGCTTACCCTTAAACCACAAAGATACAAAACTTTTGGAAGGCAGATTTTTTTTTTTTCCTAATATAAAGAGCCAACTGAAGTCACCAAACTAATCTTCAAACATGAAATCTGTTCACAGAACGGTGGAAGAGTTTAACTGGTTTACTCTAGAAAGCAGCCTTTTCGAAAAAACAAATGCTAGAGCAAGAGCTTCAGTTATGCTGATGTAATACTGCAAAGGTTACCAAAAGGTTCTCCCTCCCAAATTTCCCTTACCAAAACAGAAATCCAAGTCCTCCTACCTTCGCAGCCTGCCCTCCAAGCACGGCTTTCCCACGAAGACCCTTCCCAGACCTCCGCAGCGCCCTCTGGGGTGCAGGGCCGGCCGGTGCAACAGAGCGACCCGAGGCCATGCTAAACCGCAACCGACTCGGCGGATCCAGACCTTGCTCCAGAAGGAGCCCAAGCCTCAGCAGACTGTAGCGAGTAACGCGGCACGCTATGAACTCCATCCTGGCAGGAAGGACTCTAATATCTTAACCAGGACGTTTAATCTGCCTGTAGTCCCACTGAGTTCCACCTCTGTCCATGGCCAACAGGACAGAAGGGCCAGGTGGCAGGAAGAGGACCAGAGCAGATCAAACCACAGGACTGCCAGGGCCAGTGACAGAAGAGCTATGGGACCATGAAGAATTCCCATTCTTACTTACCCTTTGACTTTAAAAGTGGAGGTGATCTAAAACGTTGGATAGCGTTGAATCTAAACCAATGCAATAAGCCCATATGTCACCATTTCAGTTTTTGTGATGCATATGGAAAAGAGCTCTTTCCATTCCTCCATAGATTTGTTGTGTATAAGCTTCCCATTTTCCAACCTACAACCCCAACTTCCTGCTCACCCATTTCCCAAGGACTAAGTTATCACTTCATTCTCTCTTCTTCTTTGTCAATGATCCTCATATAAGGAAGCTGAAGTTTTCAGAATGTGCATGTTTTAAGTGATACTGAGAAAGTGAGCAGAGCTCATTTAAGAATATTAAACTGATATGTTGATGGCTGCTATCAATCACTTCCTTCCATTACAAGACAATTACTGAAGCAGATGAAGCTCTTGGAAATTCTAGCATCTAGCTCACAGAGACACAATCTACAACATGTTTCTTTTCCAGTATGTTTTCTTAATTCCTCACATACACACACAAAAAACCAAACCAACCACCACCAAAAACTAACAGCACCATTTTGGAAATTCACACCTACAATATTCTCTTAAGTTTTCAAACTACTCGGAGAAGAAATGGTCACACTGCAGGCAGAGATCACACTGAGTTCAAAACCTCATCTCATTTGACAAAACACAGCATTCTGGTAACACAACCAAGAAGCATAAGTAACCAGCAGAAATATTTGCTTACTTTTGGGGATTCATTTGGTGAAAATAAGCAACCAAAGTGTTTAAGGTTTCTGTAAAACATAAAACCTGTTTATGCTGGCACAAAGTCCCAGAAAACCTAATCTCTCCTATAATATTTGCCTGCAGCAAAACAACCGAGACAGTAACACCACAAATGAAAATGACAAATGAGGACTCTCAAATCATTCTAAATTTGAACCATGACAAAGAGCAATCTAATTAAAAAAAGTTCATAGTGCTCTGACGTGCTAACATTATTTCACGATTTGACTAAGTCTAATGTAGTTGCTCCCACCAACAAGAGCACGCACTTTCAAGTGGTTTGTTGCCTGCAGCTATTTTCTACAGGAGACTGTAGTAGCATGTAATATTCAAAAGACACTGTCTACATTACTTTTTAAAAAAATAATTCAGTTGCTGTTGATAAGTTATACTGAAACAAAATAAAACTAAAGAGAGCATTTAACTGACAATTCTATTTACACTCCAAGTGGAACTTCTTTCATTCCGCACATTTATGCCTTTAACACGTAAAGCTGGAATATGATATATTTATGGAATTTGAGTTAGATTAACAGCCAGCTAATTGAATACTCCTATTTTAAAAATGGAATGCTCTTCAAGTAGCACAACGCATTTTTAAACCAAATGTTTTAATAACCTATGAACCTACCAATTTTTTTGTCATTTCACAGAACCTTTTTTTTTTTTTTTAATATTTTAAAATATCACAGCATCAGTCATTTGAACCAACTTACTCAAACCAATAATTTCAGCTTTCGGCTGCAAAACATCAAGCCTTTATGTCTAAAAGAAAAGATCCGTACATAAATTTTAACTAGTCTTCTTAAATGCAAGTTTAACAAACCCTTACATTGCTTATTGACTTTACTCAGTATTATCTTCCTGAAACTGTAAATGGATAAAAAAGCTCCAAAAACGTAACTCTGGCCCAAGTACATAACTTGGGAGAGATCTGAGCACTAGGAAGTTTCACAGGAAAATTAAAGAGTCTCTCCCATCCCCCAGTTCCATGCCTGGTTTTTTTGTTTGTTTGAATTTAAGCTTATACAACACCCACCATTAAGTTTACCACAGTTAACTTAATACAAACAATAGCAACAGAAATTCACAGATTTCTCTCACAGGTTGCATAAAACCCACCTGTAGACGACACCGTAAAATGCCATTGGTTTTGCTAAGAAGGACCCACATGAGCCCCATCGGTTACAGAGCAAGATCTACTGTTAGAGATGGGAATTAATTCATATTTTTCTCCTTTGTATAACTTTGAAGCTTTCTTCGTCTTTGTTTAATTAATCAGAACAGCATGGGGATTCCACCCCATTCAGCTCCAGTGCTGAAAGCAGTGAAAAGATGAAGGTTTGTGCTAACAGCATGGCGGCTATCTTCCCACACCTTGTTTCATTTTGTAATTAAACTGTTATCATGGTTATAAGAGAAAAGAAACAGTGTTACCCAGCGAAGAGCCCCATACAAGGTCTGTGGCATTGTGATTCTGAGACCCCTCACCACCAAGATCTATCGGCAAAATTAAGAGTTGGGGATAATGAGCAAGTAATACCAAGACGATGGAAATTAATGCCTGTCAATTGCACAATCACTCCTGGTATTTATTTACCTGCACATAACCGACCAGGCTGCACATGGACATTTTGTAAGTCCTGGGCAGTTCAATACCAGATAAACGCTCCAGGAATAATAATGAAATACATGAATAAATAATGGATTTAGGGAAAAGAGAATATGAAAAGGGGAAAAAGTTGTTTTAAACGGCCAAGCATTATAAACGAGAAAGAAGTCATCAATCACAAATCGAGACCCAACTGCCGAGAGTTAACAGTGAGACCTATGCTTGGAGAACATCCTGCTGTAGGGAACACACTAGGAACTCCGGCTTCTGGTCATTTAAAACAGGGTTGAACAGAACTCCCAGACAGCATAAAACCGGCCGCACAACGGCTTCGAGGGAAGCGAACCAAAAGGCGTTTTCTTCCCTTTCCATTTCAACAAAACCCAGCAGAACTGAGAAGCCGTGGAAGCAATTTACACGAGGTGACCT
>NW_008794951.1:2339954-2340845 GCF_000699145.1 Aptenodytes forsteri
GGCTGCCAAGAATTAATTAAAAAAAAAAAAAAAGAAAAAGAAAACAACACCCACACTAACTACAGCACCGGACTCGGCGGTTACTGAAACTTTGTGTTAACTCCGAACGCCGCATCCCGCGGGAAGACGACAAGAGCAAGAGCCGAGCCGGGGCACTACAATAAATAAAAAGCAGCGAAAGAGGCAGCCGAGCGCCTTCACTCCCCGTTCTCGGGGGCGGGGGGAAGCACACCACACTGAGGTCGGTCGGTCCCGGATTTCCACGGGACGGACGGATTACAGAACGCTACCAGCGACAGAGGAAAGCATGGAGGCACAGCGGCGGGGAGGACAGCGGTGCAGGCACCCGAAGCCAGCGCACCCAGGCACCAGGGACGCGCTCAGGCAGGGGGAGAGGAATACCCGAAAAACAGGGCCTCCCAGCCCAGCCATCTGCTGCCGCTCTCCCCTCCTCCGCCGCTCGCTCCTCGCTCCCCTGTCCCTCCAAGTCCCTAAGCACGGCAACAACTGTATATATTTTTTAATCCGTGTAGAGAAAATAAGCGCCCAGAAAAGAGAAACACCAGGAAAGCTCTCGCTTCCTACCTGGGCAGGGTTCAGCTCAGTTCAGTGCGTGCCGAGGAGGAGGGGGCAGAGGAGCACTATCTAAACAAAAGTGGCGCCAAAACCCCCCAGTAAGAAGCATTCTTCTTCCTCCTCCTCCTCCTCCTCCCAGCATTCTTCTCCTCCTCCTCCTCCTCCCCCCTCCCCCCGGGCCGGCGAGAGCCCAGCGGGGTTCCCGCAATACGCGGCTCTCGGCATCGGGCGTCCCCTCCCCAAGTTGGCAAGCGCCCTTTCTTTACCAAAAAAAAAAAAAAAAAAAAATAAAGCAAGCCGAACGGAAACTGCCAA
>NW_008794951.1:2342274-2372388 GCF_000699145.1 Aptenodytes forsteri
GGCGGCCTCCCGGGCGGTGTGGGCCCGGCCTCCTCCGTGCGCGGCCGGCGGAAGAGGCCCAGCTGCTGGCTCCGTTCTCGGGGCAGGATCGGGGAACCGAACCACGAGGACAGCCTAAAAAGGAGAGCTTCGGGACGGCGCTGCCCCGGCCCGAGGGGAGCCGGAGGGACCGCCCGGCCTCGCACAGGCACGCACAATCGGGGCAGGATCGGGTAACCGAAACACGAGGACAGCCTAAAAAGGAGAGCTTCGGGACGGCGCTGCCCCGGCCCGAGGGGAGCCGGAGGGACCGCCCGGCCTCGCACAGGCACGCACAAACGCGGGGCCTGGTGTCCTTTCCCACTGCAACACAGTAGTAATTAGAAAATAATTGCTCAGCTGAGGCAGAGTTCAGTCTTTCTAGAAATAATCCATTAACCACTTGCAGTTTTTCCTCGCTAACCCGTGCCATTAACTGCAGGCGCTCAAAGGCGAGGAGGCAGGAGGTGGCGGCAGGCGAGGCGAGCGGGTTATGCTGCGAGGCTGCTAGCACCCTGGCCAGCGTCCTCGCCCGTGCCAAGCCACCGCTGTCTTTTCGAAGCCAACCGCAGCTGATCTGCCGTATCTTCATTCATTTTGGATTCAGGAAGCAACGTTGCGTGCAAGGGAGCCTACGCTTTTGAAGATAAATTTACGGTTGCCCACATGGATGCAGGGTGCCTTATCTCGAGAACTCCCAAGGGGCGATGCAAACAGAAGCAATGTTTGCTGGCATTGATGGTATTGTGGTTAGGAGCATTCTCCTGAAATGTTTTCTGCTTCTGCCCATCACTAAGTGCGTTCCCGGTTTAAATTGGCATTTCCTCCCAGGCTCCAAGTGCGATTCCTTTTTTCTCCCTGGGTGAAGATTCTTATGAACTTGAAACGATCACATACAAGCAGTATAGAATACTTGGAGTAACCAGATACAAAATTTGTGATGCTTATTTTTCTAAACACACAATTCAGTAGTTCCTTCTACATTTTTTTCTCTGTATTGTGTAATGCTAAGCACATTACTCATGCTGAATAGTTGCACGTAAGCTTATAGTTAGATCAGTCAGCACAAGAATAGTTTTGTCCTGGTAATTAGTCTCTAATCATCCTCTTGTGTTTATCTACTTGTAATTTTGGGGACAGGGTTAGCATAACTAAGCAGGCACTAAGCTGAGTTACCCTGCTCACCTGCCTAACAAAGGCAGGACACTTAAGAGAAAAGTATCCATCAGTTCCAGTCTTTTCAAAACTAAGATGAGGCATCGAAGAGCAAATGACACTTCTAATGGAAACTGTGATCAGATAAGGAGTATTTAAAATAAAAAACTAGTGTAATATGAGTTGATGTCACCTAGCAATTCTAGATATAATCTGTCGGTACGTGAGACAGACTTACAAAAATAAATTATATTCTTTAGCTTGAATTCACGTTTCAGAATGTTTTTTCACCTGCTGTCAAGGTTGGGGAAAAATAAGAAAATTAGGAGAAAGATTCCCTTGTAGGGAACACTTTAAAATAGTATCCTGAATGCCTAGTCATAAAACTATGTTCAAGGTTTCAGTTACAGCTACAGATGGTGATCTTTAATGTGAATCTGTTAATGTCTGTCTGGAAATTGTAGAAGAAATGTGAATAAAAGATAATCTGTTAAAAAAAAAAAAACACCAGCTAACCCAGACTTCAGGTAAGTTTTAAATGTGCCCATGACATATATGGTTGTTAAATTACACATAGAAATAGAGGGAAAGAAGCCGGATCCATTTGTGCCTTCCCCGTACAAAGACAACCTCTGACAGCTGCCAGATAGACAACTTTTCCATGAAAATAAACTACACACTTCCAACACTAACGTTTTGCCTGCACACCGAATTCCAGTAACGTATCCTCTGCTTGAGGTACAATAGGGCTACTCGTATTACAACTCAAATCCAAAACTTTGTAAGACGATAGCAGTCTGCTGCTGCG
Organism: Aptenodytes forsteri; assembly: GCF_000699145.1. NCBI lineage: Eukaryota > Metazoa > Chordata > Aves > Sphenisciformes > Spheniscidae > Aptenodytes > Aptenodytes forsteri. The sequence continues at coordinate 2,344,256 of NW_008794951.1, forward strand.
AGAGCTGGCAGAAGCACAACGCTGAGGCAGCTCCACAGTCAGCTGTGCATAAAATCCACGTATTAGCTTGTGCGTTAGATATTTGGTCTTATTCCGGAAACGCTGTAGTTCACACTTGACCTCATAGCTGAGATTTTCTAGGTAAATGTGTTTAACGGAAGAAAACGTGACATAGTTTCTAGGGTGTGTTTTTGAGTGCGCAAGTGCTGACAATGCCATGGCAGAGAGTTCAGCCCATTTCCAAAGCTGACTCGGACCTTGGAAGCCCAGATTCGTAACACTTCTGGGTGTCCTGACTGACGTGACAGAATTGGCTTTTTTTTTTTAAACTTGTGACAACAAGACATGGAAAGGCTCTGGAGACCAGACTCCAGGTGCAGCGGCACATTACGAACCGTTGGTCACAGAGCCTAAGAGGATTTTGCACTCCCGGGTTCATTTCCGCCCTCCCAGTTGTTCCACTCAGCTGTTTGCCTGGCCGCTGTCTACGCGAAACTGTTGCCTCATCAGAGAAGGGGGGAGGGCCATTTGTTTTCTAAGGGACTGGTTTCATTTTTTTCCCCCCCAAACCAGGTCATTTCTCAGATGCTAGTTAAGAGTACAACCACATAGGCAATTCAGTCAGCGCAACTGAAGGTGCGGTACGCTCCTGTAGAGGCCAGGAATGTTTCTGCTCTGCTCCAGTGACAAGAAAATAGGGATTTCTTAAGCCAGCCGTGCCCTGGGAGGATTCCTAACACAGATCATGCAAATAGCTGCCATAAACCAGTTTATACAGCACGCATCTAAGGAGCAAACGCAATGATCTCTCAAACGGTGGGTAGGAATATAGGGGGCAGAAAAGCGGCAGAAGTTCTTAACGGTGGTATTTGTTGTCTTTATGGGGGACAAGACTGGCTCTCTTGAAGAGCCTAGCTTCTGCATTTTCCCCATGAACTGATCATGCTTCTGGGACTGAGCCTTCCAGTTGGTACAAGAGGGAAGACGAGATGAAAAGCAGTTCCTCTGCGAGCACACCACTTCTTTCTAAGCTAACAATTCCAGAATGGGCTTCTACCATCTGTTCAGACTTCGTGAAGAAGTCAGAGAACATCCCGAAGTTTCTATGTAGTTTTAGCACTCTAGCATCCTTTCCAGTACAATGAAAAAATGTAAAAGAAAAAAATATTGTTATCCAAGCATGATAAGGAAATAGAGATATTTTAAAATTCTGGCCTTCCTAGAAAGGATTTATATCTGATAGAAAAGAAGTTCTGAGGAAAACTGTAGGAGAAAGTATTCTACAGGACTATGTCCTCTCTCATAAAAGCTACTCCTTAAGAGCTTCAAAGTCCACCATTTCTGATATTGAGCCCAATTCAGAGATGATTTAACAAAGACTTTGGAACAGGGACTTTTACTATGCTTGATCCAAAGAGAGCTCTTGATCAGTCACCCAGTTAAGAAATGTGCAAGGAGAGGGTAGATACCAATTCCATGTCTGAATTAATGGCCAGAGGTTCACCACTAGAGAAGATCAGAATAAACTCAAGCTGCCAGATGGCTGATTCATTCTTCCAGGCAGGAGACCTATGCTCACGCTGTTTCCTTTTCTTTGAGGGCAGCGGAATAGGAACCCCCCTCTGCAATTCCGTTTCCTCTTTTCTATTAAAAAAAAAAAAAAAAAAAAAGGCAAGCCACAATCCTTTACCATTCCTTTTATTTTTTAAAAGGATTTGCTTACGAGAATTGGAAAACAAACCAGAATTTGTATACTGGATTTGTTCCAAGGTGAGGTGGTAGCTTTGATGGCCTATATTAAATAAGCCACAGCCATATTTTTATCTGTTTAGTGGGGTACAGAGGGGAAAAGCAGTCTTCCCAGTCAGATTTTTTTTTTCCCCAGATATTTGAAACTGGCTTAGTCACTCCAGGGAAATCTGCTCTAAATCCTTTTGGAGATGAGCTATTACATAAGAAACAAAAATAAAGACCAAAAAATGGGTTACTTTCCCATAATTTGCAGGAGAGAGATTGCAAATCAGTAGCTCCTTAGGCCTTTCCCTGTTCTGTGAATAATTTCTTCCTTTTGCGATTTACATAAGTCTCCCTTGTACGCCCCTATTTCTCGCCAGGTCTTTCCAGAACACCTAGCTCAAGTCTGAATTTTCTTTGATTTACTAAGTTCCTGCCTACCGTGCTCTCAGACCTGTAAAGGAGCACAGAATCACAGTTTGTCCTGTATCACTAAAAAGGAAGGAAGTTTTAACTCCCCTTCATTACCAGCTCTAGAAATGAATAGAACCCGTCAGTCACAAATACCTTCCTGCTAATTGCGTTATCAGCAGCTTTATTCAGTCGTCTGTGCCACTTGTTACCCGAAGCCCCGCGCTCATTCCCCTATTTGAGGTGAGGTGCTCTTGCCGTGTCTCGTTCTTTGAGGTAAAAATCCATTAGCCATGTTCTAAAGTTTTCATCACCAAACCGTGTAAAGGCCAGACCAGTTATTGGTAGGAAATAATGAAAAGCCCTTCTCCTAGCTTCAGTCAAGAGGAGTTGCTTTCACTTGAGGCATCACCTCACCCTATGTACAGGAAAGAGTAAGCGTTACCATTCAGGCCACCTCTCTTGGATCCGGGACATGATCTGCTCCAGTTTCTAGATGTAGGGAGGCTTTGGGAGACACAACCAAGACGTTCTTGTGTCCTGTAGCTAAGTCCAGGCAGAGGGATCACGAATCAAGGACCATTTTATGAGTCGGGCACCATGACAGCATCAGTGACAAAGTCTGTGGAAGAAGCACAGGAACCAGAGAAACACGTTTCAAATTGGGTGAGCTGGGTAAGTGGAAGGGCACGGCTAAAGGCAGGGAAGAACAGACTGTACGACAGGAAAAGGGCTGGGGTGAGAAGCAGGCAAGAACTGAAATAAGGTCAAGCGGGCCCAACAGCAGCAACTAGGACTGAGCAGGGGAAGCAGCTTTAGCTAAACAACAGCTAAAAAGCAAACAGTGAAGCCACATCATACTCTTGGTGTGCAGGGCAACTCACCTGTCGGGAACAGAAAGCAGTTCTCAGCTGGTCAGATTTCCTGGGGCCTCCAGCCCCCCTGAGACTGACATGGAGCCGGAGGGGGTGCTTGAAAACGGGAGGAAGGAGGCTGCCTTGTGGTTAGATGAGGTTAGAGCGGAACTGGGACAGAAACGTCATTATTCAGCTCAACCTTTGCCCAAGATCATAGAGCAAAACAATTCTAAACGATAAAGTCAAATACATTTATGTTTAAGCTTTGAAGAAAATCCTCCATCAAATGAATGGGACAGCTCTCTTCTGTATTTGCAGGCAAACACCAGGTTTGGACAATGACAGTGGATTGGTTTATCTTGGTCTTTTCCCCACAAACTACCGAGGCTAGAACTTAGAGGGTTAAAGTGGGAGTATATGCAATGGGGTGTTGTTACTTACATGACAGATAAGGTCAAGGAACAGATTACTCTTTCAGATAATAAGCTTGCATGGTTTTTTGGGGCTGACCTACCACATTCCCAAGATCCTACATATATCCCTAACACGGTTTCCTTTGGTTTAGATTTCATCATCAACCAACTTCAAGGTTTCTTTCAGACAGCGCTTCTGAGGGAAGTCCCCTCTCCTTCCAATCGTGTCTGGGGCTCAAGGCCATTCTTGCTGCCTCAACTCTGACACAGCGGGAGGTGGAAGCGAAGCAAAGCAAAGTGTGATCTTGTCATTAGCTGTGATTTAGACTTTTTTGTAAGTGGCACAATGCATAACAAGTAGCAAGGAATACAACAGTTTATGACACCTTGGTGGCTTGCACAGATGTTCAAAACCGTTAAGATAAAAATACTTCTTTTAGACTGTAACTTCCTTTAGCGTGATTGTAGAAATCCTGCAAAGCCTCAGTGCCAGCAGCTGTGACCGAAGTGTTTCCCCTCCACGGCAAAGGGCACTCCTGGGACACCCGCCATAAGCCCCAAGGACAGCAATTCCCAACCCGGCTCCCCCAGGGCCTACCCTTACCTCCATTCTCTGTACCGCCGGTTCCAGCTGTGAGCCCAGCAGAGGTGAAGCTTCCAACTTGGGACACGGGTCTTCCTTACAGGAACTTGCAATTGCCGAGTAAGCCGTTACAAAGCAACTGTTAACAAAGTTACAAAAGGGCTAAATTGTGATGCAGAGATGGGAGTCAAAGTAACGTTACTTTTGGTACATTCTGTTTTGCAAAACACCAGAAGAGACATTGGAAGCAACAGTTATTTTTCTGGTGGCTTGTACCCTACCAACAGAGCTCCCGTACTGACTCCAGCAGCACCACACGGGGTGGTTATGCAGGACAGGGAGGTAAAGTCAATCCCAGACTCAGAAGGCTCTCTCTGTTACAGAAGAGTTAAAAGGAAGAGACTACTGTAGCTTGACACCCACTTTTGAAAAGCTTGTACTTAGAAGATTAACTATTTGGCTTAAGTGGTGACTCTCATCATACCATGAAAAACTAAGTAACATAAGAGAAATTGTGTCAAGAGCTTTACAGCAAGATCTAACTTCGTAAGATCAAAAAGACATAACATGAATAAATTTAAATGCTCTCTCTCTTGGTAATTTCTGGAACTTAGATTAATTCATTCTCCAAAATTTGCAGGTGACCATATGCGTTTCTACTAAACTTGGCTTTTCAGCAGTTATTGTAATGATTCTCCTCGATGTTTTCACAGTGGGACTCTGCAAAAGTGTTTTTCATTTTTTGATGGTAAATGCCATTTTTCAATCTAAGAGCAAAACCCTAATTCAAGTATCTCTCTAATACATTTCCAGCAATTCTAACTTATCAAGCATTTTATCTCAGCCATCATCAATAGCTGTTCAGGCTATAAAACTGTGAATTAATAATTATCCAAAGGCAACCAAGTAGTTTTTACCTACCTTGAAATATTACGTACTCACAATATAATTAATACCATTTTTTCCCCCAATTTTCCTTGGGGTTTTGTTTATCCAAGCCATTTATAACTGAATATATACCATCTTCTTTCCTGTCCTAGGAAAAAGCAAGTTCTTTTGATAAGTTGGTCAGAGAGGCATATTCTCTGAATTAATGGTCATAGTTTTACTGTAACATTGATGTCAGTATTGCTCAATAGGAATTCCTGGTTAAGAAAAAACTAAAGATAAAATCTGAATGTCAGCAAAGGTTCTTTATTATCACAGGTCATTTGCCTCCTCACAGAAAGCCCCATTATAATTACAGCACACTAATTGCTGTACGGCAGCATCAGTACGTCTCTCGAAGCAACGTGACACAGTGGCATTCGCAAAGATGGCAAGATACTTTCAACCACCTGCATCAGTGCGAAGGCATGGCAGGGTCATGGGGGAGGAAAGATTTTCTTGATCAAATTTCCGAGCTACTCAGTAAAACTGATGCATGTAAAACACACGCAACAATAGTAATAGGGAGAGCATTCACTCATACTTCAGTTCCATGAGGAATGAAGGTGATCTCACTAGACTAGCTCTTCCCATTTGACTAGATGGAGAAGACGACCATCACCCTCCACCAAGCGGGTTCAAGAGCTAAAGCCAATCCAGCCGTTCTGCACGAGGCAGGCAGTGAAAAGCCTCTGGGGCAGCAGTGGGAGTGCTTCTCCAGCCCGCCCTTTGGCATCTAGCCTTCTCGCTGATAGGCGTCAACCGTGTGCTAAGCAGAGGGTAAAAAAGAACACCGCATAACAACTCTCTGTTCACATACTTACCGCCACAGAAAAACACTGCAAAAGCCAGGAAAATCTCCAACTCCTTCTTCGCCCTATGAAGGGCCGACCTTCCCTTCAGGTAGGCCTTACACATCGTATGCTAGAACTTGCACGTCTTCACAGGCGGAACAGATTCTCTTCTGAGTAGTTACTAAATACTGTGGCAGCAAATGTCACCACTCCTTGTAACATTTAATCCTAGTGTATAACACTTCAGCTTGAAGTTTCACATGAGCACGGTAATCAGGTGTCTGCATTGACCTCCCACCCAGTTATAATTCAATTCTAACCGCCCATTGTATTTAAATTTGTGTTAATTTCAATAAAAACAAGCATAAAAGCTAACTTTAAAACCCCATGTTTTAGGTTAACAATGCTTTGAAAACTTTGACCAACTATTTGTCCTGTAGCTTCAGGCTGCACATACAGCTAACAAAAATAAACATTGGAGCATTGCGGTCAAAACTAACCAGGCAATATTAAAAGAAGTGTTTAAATACTCTAACTTAAAAAAAAAAAACAACAAAAAACCAAACAATAATAATTGAAAATCTTTTTATTGTGCTATGAGCTTTGGATCTTTCCCCAAAACAAATTTAAAAAAGTACAGACAGCTAAGTATCTGTAGAGATTCAAGCTGCAGCAACCAGCAGAGTAAGTCATTACTGTTTCAAGCCTCATGTTTCAAGGCTGTGAAAAAAAGCTAAATGCATAACAAAAAAGTGGCATCTATGGGTTTTCCTTATTTTAGCCTTCTGTTCCTAAATTAGGCATGCAATTTCCGTATTTTCTAAGCAAAACAGTTCCAGAACGCATTATTAAAACCCCTTGTAAATCTCCCACATATCTAGACCAGCAAATAGTTCTGCTGTTGCAAGTAAAATGGAAGTAAGAAAGATGTTACATAGAAGCTACTAGAAGAAAGTTACTGAATACTGATGCTTGAATGTATTCCATAGCTCTTCATTCCAGGTAACTCTTTTATAACAACCAACTCCCAAGGCATCTTTGTCCTGCTACTAACCTCCTTTTCAAAGCACCTGTGCTTCCACTCCCTTTATTTGCATCCTGCATTTCTATCTCTTTAAACACTCAGCCCAGTACCAGTGTCCGTGGAATTTCTTCTCTGTTTCTTTAAGATACTAAAAATCAAAGTGATTTGAAAAAACATCTTCCTAATTCAAGCTGTCAAAATTTGATGACTATGCTAATTATTTTTTCACATTTAGTCTGAATAGAACTGATTATAGTTTTTTAAAAAACCTAGACCTACAGAGCAGTTATTTTGTCATCTCCCTAACAGGCTTTTAACCCTTTAATGTTCCTGATTAAAATCTGAATTGCTATTATAGCTATATCTTTTATAAAATTTATCAAAAAGTTACAATAAGGGATACAGAATACCTTTTAAAAGTTAACAAGCTTTAACATGAAGCATTTATGCTATTTGCTTGCGTATTATTTGGACAATGCGTTTGCTCTCCATTTCAGTTTGGAAGGTACTATTTGTGACCCACTTCGAGGCTTTTCTCAGACAGTTTACATGCAACACTTACATCCCAAATCACCTCTTTGCTAGGATTTAGTTTTGCCACAAACAGTTCTAAGTAAAATTTGGTCAATCTCTTTCCCAGACAGGGCTTTGTCGAGCCACATGCCAAGTTCTGCAGCCCGTAAGTTGGATCCAGCTCATCCAGATAGTCTCTCTCACATGACTTAGGTCACGGTTAGGTAACAAACCATCTGCTTAAGCAAGTCAGCCTAACATGGTTCACAACACTAACAAGCTATTTCAGGCAAGATACACCAGCTCATAAGCAACCCCCCCTTTAATTTCCCTTGAAAAGTACAGAAAACCCTCCCTGTAACTGAAAATGGGAGCTAGAAACAAGCCTGTCAGAATTGCCAGTCCGTCTCTGTCCTGAAAAATCCCCGAATGCATGAATTATCTGAAACACTAAACTCTTCACAAAGGCACAAAAAGACAAAATAAAACCTTTTCGTGCTGAATTCTTTATGAATTTCTAGTCATCATATATTCCTAATAACCAAATTCTAATTTATTATAAAAAAAAGCAAAATTATCGTATTTTAATTTTATAATTAACAAACTTTAATTTGTACAAACAATAGATTTTATTTCCTCTCCAATTAAAATATATTTGTAATCCTTAGTAACACTCAGGTTAAATTAGTAACAGTTGAGTTACAAAACAAAAAAAAAGGCAACAGAAAGCAACCTTCTGTTACGAATTTTTTTTTTCCCGCATATGAGAATCAAATATGCTGATCAAGGAACAATTGGGTTGCACTTCATTTTAAATATTTATAACATTACACCAGCATATAATCACAGCACATATTTAAAAAAATAGAAGAATAGACATTAAAATTTTGTGTATTGGATTTAAAACTTTTATCACGTGAAAAACTATATTCTGTATATTCTAAATATATTAGTGTGTAGGACTCAAAGATAAAAATATATACACGGAACATATTAGTAGCTCCACAAAATAAGGAAGTCACATAATTAAGTAGGGTGATTGTAAACCAGCTGTACTTAAATACAAAGCTATGATACTTTTTTAACTGGAGAACTGAGGATCAGTCCAGTAAGAAATAGTTTATTAAGTATTTTAAGGTGCCTCTCACTAGAATAGTTCTTAACTTTTTAATTTAAATGCTGCAAACTGACACGAATAAAATTGAAAGATTTCTAACATTAGTGGTGAATTATAAAAAAAAGAAAGCATTTTCATGGCGATGGAGTTTAATCTTCTCTTATGAAAAAATAGACAAACAAACAGAAGCACTGCAAAGTATTAGCAGATAAATGAGTTAGGATCATGCTAAATGTTAAAGAAAACCCAATCAAACAATGAACAACTTTTTGTGTAGGGGGGCAATTTTAAAATGAGACCGCTCCTTTCATGACAGGCACAAGGTACGTAAAATCTCCTTCATTTCTGTTGAGTTCTCTTTTAAGGAATGAAATTAATATACATTTTATATACAGAGGGATTTTTGTGAAAAACGGATGGCTAAAACCAGTTTACTGAAGCCAATTTATACATCTAAACCAGAAAAAAAATAAACGGGGAGACAGGAATTGTATATCAAAACAGACAAACTTACAAAGTAGCAGCAGCAAACATAAGGTGAAATCTTTCAGCAGCAGGTTTACGCATTTTCTCTGAATTAGGTCACAACCAAAGTTACAGAAATAAGATAACATTTTCAATCTTAAATAATTTTTTTGTGTTTTTGAGAAGCTAAAATCTAAGCTATAATATACAAGTATATAGTAATTTTTTAAATTCTCTTACTTATTTACAAATTTTATATAGGGCCGGACTCTTTATACAACTGTATTTGCATAAACTTCAGTCGTACAGAGTCCTACCAAAGTGAAGCAAAGGAATGATCACATAAATAAAGCTTTGCATTACTTAGGCTTTCCCAAATCAGGTGTATGAATTGAGTTACAGAATATATATATTTGCCTTTCAATACGGGTTTTTACATACAAAAAATTTACTTTAGGAAAATAATTTTTAGCATGTTAAAATGTATGTAGAGTTTGACAGCAGAAAAATCTAAACACTGCCATATGATTACATCCTGGAATTAACTCAGTTTTTTACATTACATTACACATATTTAAAGCAATAAAGCAGGAAACGTTTGCATCCACAGTGCTGTGTATTTCACTAATACATAAAAATTTCCTGTCTTTTCATAATATTGGTACGACACAGAGGGCATTCATTAAGCGGTTCAGCACATTCCTTACAGGCAACTAGGTGACCACAGGGAATGAGGACGACTGATATGTCTTTAGCCATACAGATTTTACAAAGCTTTTCTTCCTGCAAGCGTCTTAGCTTCTCTTCAGTACTGAGATCTAAGGAAATTAAACACATAAAAAGGAGTTAACATACTTAGTAACATTGAATCTCTTTTTTTTTTTTTCCTTTACACACAAGGACAAGATTTTCTTCGTATGATTTAAAGGTCACACCTTTAAAAAGGAAAAAAAAAACCACAAGAGACAGGAAACCAAGCTGCAGCATGGAATCCTCTCCCCCCCGCCCATCTCATTACATCTCCCAGGCCAATGCAAGCACGGAATTTAGCTATCTATATTTGCAAGAGCTTGAAATATCTATAGAATTTAGGATATGCATATTTCAATCAGGAACTATTCTTTTCACAGACTTCCCATTGACAACTTTCCCAAAACTTGTACAGAAGGTGAAAGAAAGGCTCGTTGATACTGGTTAAGTAATTTGAATTTTATTTTTTTTCCAGAGAGTTTCCCCAATGAAAAGAACGAGGATGTGATTTCCTTCCCTGCCCCCGTTTTCAAAATGCCCATACTTCAAAAGCTTTAAAATTTGTAGTACAGAAAGAATCAATTTTGCATTGTACGTTAGCTCTTTATTATTCCAGTATGCCCCATTTGAAAATGCAAACTTCAAAAGCCTTCCCCTGCCGCTTGGGGAAAGCTCTGCACAGCCAACCACAAAAATAATGTCCATCTTCATTGCAAGTTCTCTTTCCCCCATAATGTCCATTAAAAATCTTATTAAAAAGAGTGGGCTGGTAAGATCTCTGCCTATCATGCCAACCAGATGGTTTTTTCCCTCCCTATGAATTCACTCATATGCTTGTCTTAAATTACAAGTCTCCTGAGTTAGAGACCTTGGGTTTGGTCTATTTGCAGAGTGTACCACAATGGCTTTCTGAGCATAACTTGCATGTCCCAGCATAGCTGGAACACAAATAATTGAAAAGAAACACCATCTAGAAGTACATTTGTTCTTATTGGCCAAGAAAGAAAATGCTTCTATCCCATGCAAAATTTTATACTGAAAAATAAATAATCCCCTACTAAGATTTTTTCATTTTGAGTATACTGAATATTTGGCAGTATGTTGCTGCGTCTATTTCATTTTGCCACCAGAGTCCCCACATCTATAGTTATTCTTGCTTTTTTTTCATCTTTCAAATGTCATCGTCACAATAATTTTGGCTTTTTAGTTAGCGTGTATAACCTTTCCCAGAAGCATGCTAGACTATTATTTCAATATTATACACTTTTGAGGTATTAATACTACTTATTTTATAGATGATATTTATAAATGCCGCTACGCCTAAATATTTTAACACCCTCTTTGTTCAGCTTTTTTTTAATGTCCAAAAATAAATCTCTTGAATTTTAAGTTACGATACTGTAACTTCACCTTAAGTAAGACTTGGTTCAGAAGGCAGAATAAACAGATAACAATAAGATCTATTTCATAGACTAAAGAGCCGATACGAAATACACACAGAGGTTTTGCAATTGAATAAGATCATCTTGCTCAACTGGGATTTCATTTGGTTCTTCTTCCCTTGTATTTTCTTTTTGAGCACTTAAGTCTGCTACCAGATCCCCAACAGATGTGTGACTTTCTCCAGACATCTGCAATTTCTTTTCCATGGTGTTCCTAATCTCAGACAAACTGAAACCCATGTCTATGGCACTTTGTACCAAAGGATTCTGTAAGAGATCATCTAAAACAAGAAATTAAAAAACAAAAAAACCAATTTAACAAGGATGAATCTTATTATCGGATAGTATCTCTAAGACATCTTGCCAATATCTAGCCAAAGGAACTGTATTTCCGATTTAAGAATTTTGCTAGTTGTAAAAACTTATTTCCAGTTCTTCTATTACATGTAAATGACTAATTTCTTCTTTACTTAAAATTGTTAAAAGAGCAAAATTTTTAACCTAATTTTCACTCTCATAAATGAGCAGTGTGTGAGAGAGTTCTAAAATAGGTTTTGTGTAACCACTCTTATTAGCAACAGCTATCATTCCCTGGGAGGAAGCTACTCGACTGTCTTCCTACTACCCCTTTAACTCTCTTGTCTTTTTATTGCTTGGTATTTGTGAAAAACATTGCAGGAATGCGTAATACTGGAACACATAACAAGCTATTTAAGCTTTCTCAGCTTCCTAGTCCTTGCCATTTAACAGACCAACTCTTCCTGCCTCATGAAAAGCAACAATTATTGTTTCATTTCAGTATTCTTTAACATTCATCCCACAGCACTATAATTCCATACTTGATGCATACTTACTAGCTATAAAAATAAGACTGCATCCTATACGTACTTCTTTCATGGTTTACAATCTTTACAATATTTACCCAACCATGATTAGATTTCCCCTAAGAGAAATAAAATTCATTCTGCAGTTGTTTAGAAGCAATGAAGCAACGAAAGAGTATCATCCAACAATTTGCCTGTCATGCTTTATTTAAAAATATAATAGGGTTATTTTAAAAATTAACCATTTCCTTTACTAGAAATGAAAATATGGATATTCCAAAATGGGGGGGGGGGGGGTGTTTTGTTGAAGTATTGTCCCTTCAGCAGCTTCTGTCTAAAAGTGAAATACAAACAGACAAAATTACAATTCTGGAGAAGGTAGAAGGAAACCTATACAGTTACAGGACAGAAAATAGCTATTTGATATCAGTTATTTTATTGACTAAAACTATTAAATCTGCTCTGAACAATTGCAAAGGGATCAGTGTTTTGTTATGTCTTTCATATTGTTTTAAATTTTCATTTTAACCCATCTTGCTATAACCATATGTACATGATTCTTAGTCTATGGAAGAATTGTAAAATAACATCGGTTTTACTTTTTAGTGACCACATACAAGTTTAACAGTGCTTTACCAACAAGAAAAGAAAAATTATCTACTACACTTGAATAAGGAAATTATTCATTGTAAGCCTTAGGTTCCCAGACTACTAAAAAAAAAAAAAAGCACTTGTTCATTACCAAATATACAACATATACAAGGTACCCTGCCTGTGATCCATAACCCAACTAAGGAGAACTGTGAGATCTATAAACCCTGAATGACAGAACCAAAACATACTTTGATGTCTTTCACTTTCTGCCAGTGCAAGAAGCAGCAGGAGGACTAAATGATATGCAGCTAATTAGAAGAGTAACTTCATGTGAAAACTATGTTAAGATTGTTTTTCATTTTAACAAAATAGTATTTGATTAATAAGCAAGACACTTACTGTTGAATCCCTATATCCATCTCTTAAGTGAACATTATTTATAAATTCTAGCCCCTTTTCCTTTCTCACAAATCTGCACCTATAAATGAAAATATTTAGTTATAATAAAACTGCATAAGCAGCAAACAAAAATTGACTACATAACTTTGGAAAGCTTCGATACATTTCCTACATCATACAGAATGCTTGCTTTTGAAATCTCTAAATATTCAGTTAACATCAGTAAGGTCATTTAAACATTTCTAAAAACATCTTAATCACTTCAGCAGTACTTATCTTTTTCACATTTTTGGTGAAATGGAAAACTAAAGAGTTGTTGGCCATGACAGCTGATGCCACAGGTCTATAAAAGTAAAAGACTCCAATGAAAAACAAGCATTATGTTAAAATGTTGGTTCTTCTAGTCTTTTGTAATCAAAGAAAAGCAGTCACTGGTCAGACAGGTGCCTTACATGCTTTCTTTCACTATTTTCCAACCAGTCCTACCACTGGGCAGAGTTTTTCCCTACCAGAAGATTTAGGGAATGCCGTAACTCCTCAACAATAGTTGTCTAGCTTCAGCAGTTACTTCACCTTCATGGTGTCCTGTTCGTGGACATAGACAGCATGCTGTGAGACTGATACACTGCCACTGAAGTTGATGTGCAAACAAAAACTCCATATAAGACAGTTAATGATCTGAGAGGAAGTAATCAAATCTGACATAATGTAAACAACCTAAAACCAAATCAAACCCATATAAGGAGGAGTGAAATGTAGCAAAATGCGTCTTAACCATTCACTGCACCAAGCCAAAAACTTGGAATGGCATCTCTTTCAAGTGGCAGAGACTAATAATTAAAAGCTGCCTGTACCACTATTGAAAAAAGGATCAGCTATCACATAAATATTAACTTCCAGCTTCCAGAGAGCCTTTCACCACAGAAGACAAATTTGGCAGCTAACGCAAAAAGACATCAATGTTATACAAGTTACTAAGCCTTCGTTTCTTACAGGTGGATAAAAGCTGTCCAAGTACAGTGAGTCATATACTATTCTTCCTTTCCTCAAGACAGATTTTAGACAAAATTGGCAGTCTTTCTAAAAACTATTTCTGGGTCTGGAATCCTCAATCCTTTAAAATTATGCACAAGTATGTTTTGAATTCAATAGCACTACTGCCTTCTTCAGGTTTGTTTACACCGTGACAGAAGTTTAGTCATTTTGTATTCTGACATAAGTTACAAACTTTGGCAGGTATGAAGCTATTAAAGTAACAATTAGAACATAGCACTTGGATAATGAGGAAAAAACCAATCAGTTAAGTCCAGACACAGAAATCTTCTCTTCCCTTTAATAATTCCTACAAACAAGCTGACATACAAACAACACTGACTTAAAAGTAAAGTTATTCAGAAGGTACAATTTCAGGGCAACCTTTCAGACTGATCACCTCTAATGAGTTAGTTGTGCCCTCAAGCTGTTGAGATTTAGTTCTCTTTCCTGCCCACTTTAGAAGAACTCCCTCCTACCTCTCAAAGACGACATTAGGTTGATGTCCTCTTTTGAGGCCACCAATACAACATTAAAGCATATGTTGATGATTATACATATAATAGCAGGACTACAGAAGGTAGAGCAGATGGAACAACAAAAATAAGGACCCCATGCAAAAAATTCCTTAAAGTATTTTCTACTTATTGAAAAGGAAAAATATAAACCATGGAAGACAACTGATATTCCTTTGGTGCCTACATGACAAAAATGAAGGAGAAGGAAGTAGAGGAAGGCAACTAAAGAAAAATTAAGTTATTTTCCTAAATCTAAACAATGTTAAGCCATAGTCAACCTTCTGAAACCTTTATTAGTATGGTCTGTCATTAAAACATAATATACTGTAAATAAGACTCGGACATGCAACAAGAAAACAGTAAAAAATACCTTACCCAGGAAACCATTTGGCATGTTGATCCCATGGGTCTTCATTTTCCTTCCATTCTTGCAATCCTCCACCACAGTGGAAACACACAACATGATCACCATTACCTGAGGAAACACACGAGAATAAAGTTACATACTGCTAGTAGGCATAACAGTAAGTTTTAAACTAAAATTTTACATTATTAAGAAAAAAAATATTTATTTTATTGATTAGCAAATGTAACTGAAGAGAACTCCATTTTCAAGGAGGACATAATACATAAGATTTGAAACAAATGTTCGGGAGAGACTTGAGCTTAAAAAATACAAAATAAGAGTCACATGAAATATTCCTGAATTTCATTTTATCAAGTAAGTATACAGATAAAAAGCAAAAGCTAAAAATAATCTATTATCAAATAGCTCAATCCACTGGTAAACAAGCCATGAAATAGTCTCCCACAAAGAATTAAGGATGTTTACGTGCCTTTTTGGTCCTCCATTTCACCATTAAGATTAATGGGCTCTATACAGCAGTAGCATAACTGAGGAGATGTTAGGAGAAATTGCATTCTCTCTGTTCTAGCACTATGCCTACTGTAATCAAAGACTGCACCAGAAACTGCTTAGATAGTGTTTATTGAAATGAGAGGAGGTATGGATAGATTTTTCCTACAGAGCTAAATCATTCTCAGGCCACAGGAAACAGAGTTTTCACAGAAGTCACTTGAACAGCCATCGGGTCTGATAAGCTGGTGCCTATTTAGTGTACCTCCACAATACAGATCTCACTTGGCTGTGAGAAGCTAGGTACTTGCAGGAATCCAAGAAGAAATCAATAAAAACAGTTCCACTGGGTACAAATATTGCCTGTATATCACCCATACAAGAATATACCAAAGGTTTTATGTATGGCCACAAGTAAAACAAATGGAATCAGGTTAAACAGTTCTTCCGAGAGCTACTAAGAGAGAAGCCAATTAAGATGAGAGCAAGAAATTATCCTGGATAATTCCCTTTTCTTTGTGACCTAATAATAGCAACACTTTGCACTCATACAGCATCTCTCAGTGAAGAATTTCAAAGAGCTTTTAACAGCACTGTGCAAATCAATCTAATTGGGAAACCAATGCACAAAGTTGTTGGAGACTTATCCAAGCCATACACTACATGTGTAAAAGTAAAAGCTCTTCCACTGGAGTCATTGTCTTCGTAAAGCTTTTACAGTAGATAGTAATGGTATTTGCTAGTTTTGGGTGTCTGAATGCTGTGATAATGCAAACACGTTAACTAAATAAAACAGCACACAACCTGGATTGTCTTGTTCATAGGCTTCTGTACAGGCCACAAGCCAACTCCTTAGACCTAAGGTAGATATCTGGAGGACAGCACTTATTTTTAAAAAAATATTAACTTCACTAATTGTCATTGTGAAAGATCTATTATGAGGGTTTTAGCAGGCAAGGAAAACACACTTTTATGTTTTAATGCTAAAAATGAATTTATGACCAAGTTTATACTTTGCTATTAAAAATACTTGATATAATGTATATCATTTTACACAAGAACTATGAAAAGTAGTTTACAGAGTAAAGAAGTTCTGGCAAATCATTCCACATTAGAATAAAAAAAAGCTTATTTTTTTCGTAACAAGACACTCATATAAAACTTCTTCATAAAAGATATTAGCCATTTTAAGGTCTGGCTTACCTATGCTATAGAACCCAGCTTTGGCAAGCTGCTCTTTGTCAACAGGATATATCCAAGTTAAAAATGTTTGTAAACGTCTTCCATATTTTGCCATAGATGGATTCCATGGATGCTGTGCATTGTTCAGACCACTTCTCCCAAGCTCATCACGAACAGATTCACTTGGGACATTTCCAACATCCCGTCCCAGGACAAAAAGGCATTTGGGAAAATGCCTCTTGTGTTCTGACCAAGCTCTGTCACTGGGTTCCCACTTTTTCAATTTTCCACCACAACAAAAACATGCCACTTGATCACCGATACCTGTATAATAGAATCCAGCATTAGCTAATTCCTTTGGTGTCAACTGGCCATTGAGGGGCCAGTTGTGGAAAGACTTTAATCTTGACTCTTCACTGCACATAGCAGGGTTTTTAGGATAAAAATTATCTGACATATCCACAACCTGCCTAGTTCTCACAAGGTAATCTGCCTCTGCATCAGATAGGTGATCCAGAGTACACGGGAGGGCTGAATTGCTGGAACCGTTTTCAGTTCCATGCTGGTAGTTCTGGGCGAGAGGATGTATGTTATTTTCCAGAAAAGTAGATTCAGTAATAAATTTGCAATTCGGGGAAAGCTTTTTGTGTCTCTCAACTGCAGAATCCCCAGGCGCCCATCCTTCAGTAGTTGTATGGCAACTGAAGCACTTCACTTTGTCACCTTCTCCAGTATAAACAAAGCCAGCTCGTGCTAGTACTGATGCCGAAACCGGACAGCCAAGTGGAAACGCAACAAAAGTTCCTAGTCGGTAGTGTTCCTGTGCCCATTCCTGGTCACGGTCAGTGTCTGGAGTGGCACAAGCTTCCGAGTTATCTGGGCCATTACACGTCATCTCTTCATAGGTAGAGCTCTCCTTTCAGATTTCCTAAACAAAGAATAAATATTTAATTTCACAGACAGAAAAATTCATCATACCCATATGCAAGCCTGGAAACTGGCTAAATTAAGCTAGCCATCCTTTATGTATTAAAATAATGCCTCTTCCTCTTCCCTCCCATCTCACCCTTGCCTGCCCCCCCTGCCATGCAGAGGCAAAAACCAGAACATTACAAACAAAAAAAAAAAAATCCATAAAGAAAGGCAGAAAGATCATGAAGTTTTACAGGCCAATAAAAATTTACCTGCAAAACACACAGGTTTATACATTTATAGCTTTAAAAGCATATTCTACTTCTTAACAAAGAAACATTGCAAGAATGAAATCAACAAAATATTTAACAAAAGCTCTGGGCAAAACCCTGCCAAAAGGCTTCCGAACCTGAAATACTGTTACTGAATTTAAAATACTGATCTAAGCCAGACCACATTTGCAAGATTTTACAGCCCAGTTCTGAAACACAACTATCTTTATTTTTCTCCGTACTAAGGCCATGACCACTGTGCCCATTACAGATGGGCATCAACTGGTAAAACCATCATCAAAAAGAAAAAAGCCTTTGGGCTTGTGTTATATTGTAAAGACATACATCTCAGTTTTCCTTTTAGCAAAGTATCTCGTGAAATAAACTATCAGATGTTTCACTGGGGCATTTTACCAAAGTGCTATGCTCTGCTTTTAGGATCAGCGTCTTAGACTACCCAGCACTAGCATTCATGCCCAGCACACTGCTTCCACTTTCCCATCCCACTCTCTATCAAAAGTTCCTGTGCCTCTGCCATCACCTCAGCTTTTCCTCCCTTCCCTCCCTGAAGGAATGTCATTCTCCTTACCACCTGTCCCACATTCCTATTCCAGCCTACACTTTTCCAGGGTGAGTACTGACTGCTAGTCCTGCCCTGCACCCTTCTGTGCTAGAAGGCTGCTAAGAGCACTCAGCCAAGGCCCTTCTTTCACAAGGATGAAAGAAAGCAACTTGGTTCCCACAGGTCCTGTGCAAGAACCACAAACTGACACAGTCATTGCCTTCATCCCAAGATCGATGAAGTCAAGCACAGTAAAAATTTATCTCTTGTCCTGACAAGTGCAGTGATATTATTGACTTAGAAAGTCTTGGGTAAAACAAAGGCTACTGCTGATACACATCGCAAACTTACTCCTTTATTAAGTGGTAAATTAAATTATTATGAGACTGCCCAAATGGACTTCTTAGCACAAAGCAATAATAATTCAGCAATTAGCGAAAAGAAACGCATATAAGGAAGAACAGAATATGTCTTTATTTGAACAAGTGTCCTCCTCCATTTTCTACATGAATCCTGAAATGTATCTATTTCCGGTCCTCACCTTTGTAGGGTAGGCCATCAGGCAAAAATTTAGCTTCCTCAACACGCTCCTTCCTCAACACCTGTGTTAATATTGATTATACTTTCTGTAAGGTCAATGCAGATGTTACAATTACAATAATTACTTATATAATACCAGGTTTAGCTTCTACAGGAAGGACAAAACCTTTTTTTAAAGTTCAGAAGGGGGAGGGGAAAATGAAAATGACTATGCATTGCAGGATCGCTGCATCCTTTGCCAAGATGACAAAGATAATTAACCTACAAGCAGCTTGAGAAAACATGACATTAGAGACCCAGCATGCTTGCTTCATGTAATCACAGATGCAAGACTACTTCTGAGCACCAGCTTTAATTTCTTCTGTAAGTCAGTTTGTGACTAATTTAATGACACTAGAAATTATTCTGTGGTTTTCTGGTTTAGTTTAGCAAATTCGAAAATAGCTTCTGAATAAATTACATTGGCTGACCTACAAATCTGACCTATATGCTTGTTTTGACTTTGAAGGGCAAAAAAATCAGTAATTACATGTAGTAATATGAAAGCTGTCACAATATGTGTATTTTTTCAATATACATATGTATATTAAAAACAATCAATTTTTATAACAAAAGTTTAGAAGTTCGTGTTTATTTCCTTTTAAAATCTTATTTTAAATCCTCTAGGACTGTTTCTGTAAAGACCTCAAGTGATCTTATGGGTCTATCATCATTACTACTACACTGCATTCATAGAATAATTTGTATTACTCAAATACCGTTAGCTGCAAACTAATTTTCTTATCTGCATGCCTAAAAGAATTTCTACAAGGTGGCAAACAAAGCCTACCTCACATCCTTCAGAGACTCCTTTTGAAGACGTACATTGAAAAAACAAAACAAATGCATATGCTTTCAACGTATGAATAGCAGTATCTTTACCTCTATATAACTAGAATAGAAATGAGTTCAGAAACAGTGAAGAAAACTCATCCTATTTAAATTTTTAAATATTAACTTTTTTTGTTTTATATTTATTTTAAAATCAGAATAGAGCTTCTACATTCCTCTTCCATCTGTTGCATACAAAATAACTGCGGCAAATTGGAGACGATCTACACAGCCATTCTCTGCAATTCATTCTCCCTGTCCTTAGTGAAATCAGGGGTGAAGACAGACCAAGGTTCAAGCCTGACAGATCTCAAAAATTTACTGGAGACACAAAGATCACCCTTGGTTTGTGCTTTTTTGTTCCTTATGCCATACAGGGTGACCACATACTACAATGATGACTATTATATATGAAGTTAAAAAACAGGCGAGAGACAGAATTATGTCCCCACTTCTCGTAAACTACCTACATGTTCTAAGCACCACTTAACCGCTCCGTTATCAGAACTCATCTTAAAATCTGCCATTCTTAAAAAGAAAAGAAGTCCGATACAGCAGTATCATATGCATAAAGAATAAAAAAAGATTAGCATATACCAGGTGCGCATATATATATAAAAAACTTCATTACAACATGAATGCACTGCTTACAGTAAGTCATTATTTTTCATAAGCTAAAGAAGATATTTTACCAAAGGAATTTGAACAAATATTGTATCTTAAGTAAGGCCCAGATTCTCCAATGCCCTCTGACAGGGATGATCTTCAAATCATACTTATGCTGCATGAGCAAGCCTGGGTCTTGCAGTACTTCTCCGGACTCTTTTACTAAAAATCTCCCCCTCCAACATCAGAAAATTTAAGAAACCTTATAACAGGTTTTTTTAGTAAATAAGCTGAAAATTCTGAAAATTTTTATTTCATGCAATTGGCAAACATCTACTTTTTAGGTAATTTCATTCCAAAGACCCCATTTCTTTTAAAGCAGGATTCATTTTCAGAGTGCCTATAAACATATAATTGTTTAATTGTGCATTTTCTCCTCTTCTCCCAAAATAACTTTTCACCTTTAAAAATACGGGCTGCAGAACTCAAAATATCACGTAGGTGGTACATCTCATATGTGACAGACTTTCCTAACAGAAATAACAGCATGAGTTTTAAACTATTATTGAAATCAGTTTGTATTAGTTTTACTCCACTTACTCTGTTGATCCTCTTGGCGTTTCCCGGAAAGGTGTGTGTGCGTTTTAATGACACTAAGGAACTGAGAAGGAAAACACTTCAGCAAAGACACAAAGAGGGAAGGAAGAGGATCAAAGACTAAAGTGGAATATTAGAAATCAGGATGGAGATGATATTCAGTTAACTGAGATGTTCTTTTTCGGTTTTACTGATTACTTTTAATTAACTGTGAATGCTAGGCAAAAAAACCCTAACAGAACTACCTAAAACTCAGTATCTGTACCACCCTCAACTGCAATGGAAATCGCAGGATAATGCCTTTCAGCCAGATCTAACAGCAGAATCTGAAGCAAAAAAAAAATCTCTATGTACTGTACTGGAAGTTCTAACAATTGAGGGAAAATATAATTGGAAATAAGCATTAGGATAAAACAAAAAAACCCTATACATAAGGCATTCATCACTCAGAACATTGAGATTAGAGGGTTTATTCTGTCAAAACAGTTTTTTCTGCAGTGCTATGGATACTTCAGTACTCCTTCTGTTAACACGGTGAATAAAAAAAAATTATGCCCTCAACATGGCAATTATATAAATACCTGCCACATTTGTATTCTCTGGAGGTAAGCAATCTATGTCGATCCTCACAGTCAAAACAGTGCAAAAAGCACATATCAAAACAGCAGTAAGTACTGACAAAAGGTCCAATCACCACAGATCAATTCTTTAATATGAAGTAACTGTTTCAAATTATATCAACCACATTATTTCATCTTGATCTTTTGGAGCAGAAAGATCCAACCATCATTCTAGAAGCCTCTCAAAACCATGTCTAAATACTGCAATGACAGAAGCAGGATGAATCCCTCACAGGTATCTGCTAGCTTTAACAACACTCCATCCACATTATGAAGCCCTTTCCTTACAACAGCCCCTCTAAACGGAGTTGGTTTACATTTCAGTATAATTTTATCTAAAAGAAAAAGACATTAGCATCTTTATTAAGCATTGAGGCAAACTCTTCACTTGTGTAAGTACTGCTTTAAATACAACATTAGTACTACTTTAAATGCAACACCAAGTTCAATTATTTCTATTTCCAACAACTGTTAAAAGCAACCGTTCAAAGTGTAAAATTCAGAGTAGCTTAGGAATAGTTCAGTATAATTTTATCTAAAAGAAAAAGACATTAGCATCTTTATTAAGCATTGAGGCAAACTCTTCACTTGTGTAAGTACTGCTTTAAATACAACATTAGTACTACTTTAAATGCAACACCAAGTTCAATTATTTCTATTTCCAACAACTGTTAAAAGCAACCGTTCAAAGTGTAAAATTCAGAGTAGCTTAGGAATAGTATTTCTACACAAGTATTTTAACGGTTGCCTTACTCCAGTTAGTTGGAGTAATGATTTAGAACAATATCCTGCACCATAACAGCACTCAGACAAACATTAACTGCAGAAGGAAAATAACTGAAGGTAAACTTTTTAATGGTTTATGGTTAAGAAACATAAATTAATAAAAAGCAGCCAGCTAAGATATGTATGCAAGACTTCACAATACATACCAGCAGCAAACCCGAGTTCAGAGAGTATACTTTATGTATGCGGAAGTTAATTAAGCCTTTCTGGATAGATCTAATCACACATGAATTAAAAGTAAAAGGTCCAGAAATGTTAAAGTTCATCTTCACTTATAAAACCCAGGAGATTTTTTTAACTATTACTGAAGCATTAAATATGTTTTTATATATGCAGTAAGTAAACAAAGCCTATTTTAGTCTGAAAGACCTCCAGAAGCTGAGCCAAGTTTAATCCTGCTTTTAAACATCTAAAGGTATTTGTCACAAGACACCTCCCCCTTTCAAGCTAAAGTACCAATTTATATAGCCTATTGATTACATTTCAGAATAAAAAACTAAAGACAAGAATTTATAGCAAAAATGCTTATTCAAAAGGCAAAATTGCACACTGTGGTTTTGCAAGCCAAACACGTTCAATTCAGCTTTAAAAATATTAACAGGTATGACTTTATGCAAAAATATGACATTATTGCATTACCTAGATCTGAAACGCTTCAAAGGAAAATATGGAACCTGCTTTTCTCTTTCAAGTATATTTTATTAGACACGATATTGTCATCCTTAGTCCTAAACCAGATTGGCATTATAAGGAGTTAGTTTTAATTCTCCCATATGACAAACATGGCAGTAACCTCCAAGTCAGAAACCTACTTGCACAGCCTCATGTTCCTGACCAAAGGGTACATAAACACAGAGCTTCTACCACTTGACATGCTGACTGTGGCAGCAATGTTAGTGTTTACTGTTGACTGAATTTTGAAATGTGAGAGTAGTGCACCAAGTAAATATCAAAGAGAACATACTGTACCAGCTGACACACAGATGATGCATATGTCACTTCACTGAATTTCACTTTGTGCCTGGCTCAGCTGCAATTAGATGAACGAAGGTGCATGCTGCTAACTGAAACCATATGTATAACAATTAAAACCACTGTTTAAATAAATCCTGTTTCTTGTGTTTACAAATCTTAGCACATTTACATCTAATTATCAATGGCCATTTTTTAAAAAATTCTGCTTAGAGATATTTTTTCATTTTATTTTATAAAGAGGGTATGTAACTACACAACGCCTTTCGATTCAGTGCCAAAGCTTACAGAAATCCATCAGCTCAGCTTCATTCGTCTGTTTTTCAAACAGATCCTACTTAGCTTCCCATCAG
The DNA here is from genome assembly GCF_000699145.1 of Aptenodytes forsteri. Taxonomy (NCBI): domain Eukaryota; kingdom Metazoa; phylum Chordata; class Aves; order Sphenisciformes; family Spheniscidae; genus Aptenodytes; species Aptenodytes forsteri. Next base: position 2,367,781 of record NW_008794951.1, read on the forward strand.
GTTTTATCATCATAGGAAGTCAGTCAGCTGCTCAAGGTTATAGTAGGCTACTAGATCCTCCTAATTCTTGACTCCAGTCGCAGACTTTTACACTCTCACCATCTTAGAAATAAATATAAACAGGCCAATAGAAACATACCATTTTGAGAATGATTTTCATACTGTATTTTTCTTCATGAAGAAGTCATATGGGTATGGAATAGAGCAATAAACAAGAACAATGGATTCATGGCAGTGCTCTCAGTAGATAAGAGTGGGACAAATTTGCATCTGCCAAAGGCAGAGAAAAAAAATAAATTGATTTTGTTAACTTGCAAGATAAATGTCTTCAGAAGATCTTTAGCTCTATGTATGAGGAGGAAGGAGTAAATACCAGCCACTCTAGAAAAAACTGGCATGCTGTAGCCTAAGTACATGGTCCTACAGAGATGTCAAAAGTCAAACATAAGACATAATCAATTAGAGCCATCAATGAATGTATAAATCAGTATTATCCAAAGTGACCAAGGAAGAGGAAGGACTAAAGCTCTGGAGAAAACCATTTTAGCTCTACTGCACCTTGCTAAGTGTTTAGTACAAAGCGAACTGTGAAAGAGATGTTGGCATTTTTAATTTAGACACAGGAAAACCTATCTAAAGCAAAGGTTTAGTTCTGACAGCTGCTGCCGCGGAAATGGACTGCCTACAGATGACCGTACCTAAAAATAAGGAGGGGGAGGGCAACCCCCCAAAAAAACCAACAAAAAAAACCCAACACAAAAACCCCCCTACCAAACCCCAAACCTCAAGCACACTGAGAAAGAGATGGATGGAAAGAGAGACTAAAGGTAAAAGTAGAGAACAGGAGAGCCAACACCAAGAGCACAAGATTTCAAATAACCCCCACCAAAACAAAACTATAAAAAAGGAAGGAGCAATCCTGACGGTCTCAAATTTCTCTGGCAGTTCCAGTAAGATGAATGTTTTATTCACGGCATAAGCAGGAATATAATGAAATATGTTTCATGAAAGCCATTGTACTCCTGTAAATCATACAGAAGTCTGTGTATGATTTAGCTATCAATTTTTAATTACAAGGTCACTTCAATTGTACCATTTAAGCTTATTGAGATTCTGTAAGTATTCTTTCAGGCAAATTATAGGGAACTTTTATATTTCTGGCTTCTGGCTTGCTTTTTTTTCCCCCCAAACACTTTGGAAAATCAGCCTGTTAGTTTTTCCATCCTGTTTCCATATCCCCTACCAATATCTTCATTTGCTTAATTATTCTATTGTTTCCCCCTCTTATAAAAGGCTTCTCAACACAACTCACTGTGAAAATACATTTCAAATTCAGTACTACAACACTACCATATAGAGGGGAGGGGAAAAAATAAATTTTTCACAAGATTCTTCATTTTTATATTGTACACTTACATTTCAGATGTACAATTCAAGTGATATAAGATCTACGTTTTATGTAATTTTTATGTTTTAACTTTAGAACATTTAATTAACTGCTGTTTTACTAACAGGAATTTGATTTCGCTTCAAGTTCTTCCTCAAGAAATTGAGGCTAAACTTCCAGAACTTTTACCTCTAATAGGGACAGCTTGGAAGTTGTATTTAATACAATTCAAAGCACACTTCCATCCATGAAAGTCTACCAATACGTTTTGGGGGCTATGCAAGCTATGCAGTTCCTACCCTCCTAAAAGTAGAAGTGACAAGCTACTTTTGTCAACTATGAAGCAGAAGAGCTAAATAAAAATAGATACATAAATAAATAAAAGTTTAAATCTGTGATTATAGTATATCACTATAGAAACGTAACCCCTAAAAGTTGAGTTACTGCTCTTTTGGTTAAGAAACAAAAAATTATCCAGTCAACGGGGGTATATTAAGTAGAATAGCCAATAGTAAAAAATGCCTAGCAAAACCTGCAGTGCCCTGGGATGCATCTCCTTTCCTGAGTATGAGCTGTGCTCCAGCTGTTAGCGTTACATCCTTTTACAAATCATTTAAACTTACAATTGAAGAAAAAGATGGAAAAAGAGGGCATCTTTCTTCAAGGAGACATAATGATACGGAACTTTAGCTACAGCAACATGATTAATGCCACAGCAAAACTGCTGAATCTTCCGGATTTTAAAGAAAGAAGTTGTAAAACCACACAAGTACAGAGAGCCCGTCACCTCCTGCCTCACCCACTGGCGAGGGTGTTCACTTCCACCCAACTAATACTCCTGACCATGCCAGTGCTGCTTAGTTCATTACTCACATTCATTTAACTGCAGCCTGATGCAGAAACAGCATCATGATACTTTCTGGTATCACTAGCGTGAATGTTTTGTCATTAAAGAATCAGGTGAATTTGTATATATATTTTTACGTACACACACATACATATATGTACTTATATACACACACAACTCATCATCTTGTAAACTTGGAAATCTCTCTTGAATTATCCTCTATATTTTTATTTTAAGTTTGTCAGGAAATTGGGATGGCTTGGGGATTAATTCTAATTATAATATTGTACCAAAAGTGAAATATGAAAGTTGCACCTGTTGAAAATACTCTGCTTACCTTTCTATTTAATAAGAAACTCTCTGAAACATAGAAGGGGAAGGACAACGAACTGCAAGATATGTGCAGCTTCATTTTACATTTTATATGATAGGAGTGACATTCAATTCAAGCTTTGCAGCATGCCTTCTTCAGTCTTAACATACTTTCAACCTTCATGCACAGCTACTTTTTTTCACGTTCAAAAGTCTTGCTATTTCTGGAGCCTGACTTTCAATCATCATGTTCCGAATATTTTGGATTAGAACTCCACAAGACAGACCACATGCTATGAAAAATAAAAAGCAGCAAAGGACTGTACGCTATTAACTCCTGAAACAAAAAAATGCAAAGGGTACTTACAATAGTTTTTCCCTAAGAAATTAGTATCCAATCAGACCAAATTTAGTAATAGATTAATCAAAGCAGATACTGTTTTCATCTCTATTTTCCACCAGTCTTTAGAACAAATTCCAATATTTACATTCCTGTTGATAGAAAAAACAAAGGTTAAGAATTTTCCTTTTCACATAACCTTCAGCATAGTTTACGAAGGCACAACTCCAAAACTATGATTTAAAAAAGAAACCCACCAAAACACAAACCCCCAATGTTTTAAAATTCTATCCTTTGTCCAAGAAATCCAAATTAAAATATATTCTAAAGTTGAAAGAGTCTGAGGTCAGGGAAAGTCTGAAATTCAGATGTTTTACTGAAACTAGCAAGGGACATAGGACTGGGGAGACTCCAGAAGATCCAAAGAAGGCAAAACAAAATCCTGGAATTAAAAACTAGAGGGCAGCAAAAAGGAGAAAGACTGTAACAGCAGACAGAGTAAGATCCAATGATCCAGCCTTCTCTTCTCTCTCCTAGGAAATTCTGCATCTGATTATAAATTGGATTTTCTGAAACTCTTCAGCTCCCTGCAGCTGTGTCGCCCACCCTGGGAGGATAGCAACAGACGCATAAGCATTATCACAGGTACACAGAGGCCTGAAATGAAATCCATCTTCATACTTCAAAAACCAAGGTATGAACACACATTTTCTTACTGTTCTAATAACAAATGCAAGTCTGCCTCGTATCAGTGGGAGCAGTCAAAAAAAACCACAACCAAACAACAACCCTCATCAGAATTCTTTCCTTTTGCTACTGGTTACAAAGGGCGAGGTCAGAGGAGGTACAGAACAATCATTAACTTATTCCTTTGCCCTTCTTGGCCAATGCTGTAGGTGCCAAGTTTTCTACGGAAAGAAGTAGTTGGGCATTCTTTAAAGGGCCTCAAAGAAAACTGCAAAGCAATCAAGTAGATAGCAAAATGAAATACTTAGGAAAATGAAAAATATCCAAATAAAAGCTTAATCAACAAATCCATCACATGAAAACTTGCTTTCTTAAGAGAATACTTCACTGTTGTCTTCTTTGTTATGCAGCTATTTATTTCACGATAAACAAAGAGTAGATTAAATTAAAGTATATCCTACTGCTCTTTGTTAAGGTATTAGATTAAAAATAAGTATTTGGAAAAAAAGTGTTTTTTTCCCCCTGGTTGGTTGCTTTTCCTTCCAAATTGGTCTACCATAAGATCTTGTAGTTTCTAATTGTTCGTTTAAGAAACCAAATATTCCCACGTAGCTATATGAAGTACTAAAAGCGCAATGTAAGATTGTAGCAATGAAGGGATAATGAAAGCAGTTCTGCAAAAATATCTAAAAGCAGTTTCAAGAACAAATTTATACTTTTTAGCAGATGCAGATTAATAACAGTTAAAACAGACAGAAATTACCAAGACTAAAAATAGTTCTACACCCATTTATAGGGCTTCTATCAGGAAGATAGGAGCATCAGACAGACAGCAGTACAGAAACTGAAATACACTAACTGTTAAAGAGAAATATATCAGCATAAATACATAGCCATTGTGCAAAAGAGAACTGCTTGAACTGCAGTTTGAATTACAGCTGAAAAAAATATGATCTGACTGAACTTCTTCCTGCAGAATTCTCAATAACTACTGAATTCTTACCGTAGAAAACCTGAGCAAAACTGCATTCTTGT
>NW_008794951.1:2373306-2383731 GCF_000699145.1 Aptenodytes forsteri
CCCCGCTCCTCAGCCGCCTCAGCCCCGCGCCTCAGCCGCCTCAGCACCGCGCCTCAGCTCCTTCCACCGCTCCGTCCCCCCAGTGCCTCAGCTCCCACCGCGCCCCGGCTCCGCAACAGCGTAGCTGGGCCGGAGGCTCCCTCTCCTCCCTCAGCATCTCGAAGAGCCCCTTCATTTCGCACCATCTTCTCCAGAGGGTTTCTGGTCTGGAGCATGGTAAAACCAGCGCTCTCCTTGCTCTCACTCCCCGTCCCCGCAATTACGGCTTGTTACGACTTCACTCGGTTAAACACAGCAGTGCAATGGGGAGGGGAGCGCCCAGGCGGCCTGTCCCCGGCTGGTCTGCAGCCCGCGGGGCCACGCGAAGTCTCATGGCTGCCGCGGCCGGCCAGCTGACAAGATCGATACTAATAAAGTCACAAGTTTGACCTGAATAAGGTGTGGTTCTTAAGAACCACCTTGGCTGAAAGATTGCATGACAGTGCAGCTATTTATTCCGAAATTTATAGACTTCGCTTAACTGGCTGCATAAGGGAATTGAGAAATCGTCTACCAGACACTGATATTCTAAGTATTCACAGAAGATGCGAGATGCCTACTGGCAAGACGTCTCAGTACAACTTGGGCTGTATTATAATTGTTTCTTAAGCTTTGCTCATAAATCATAGGGATATTAAAGCAAAGCAGGTAGTGCTACTTATTAATGTTTGCCAGGGACTGGCGTTTTTTTTCCTTAAAATCTGAAGATTTGTGTTCTCACTATTATAAATTTCATGTATTTGGACTAGAATTTTCCAAATCAGACAGAAACCTCAGGCTATTTTCTTTGGTAGTTGTAGCCAAAATCATCTAGTCATTTTCAAGACCAAGATGGTTGTTGTGCAACATTAAAATATTCCATTAACCTTTTTCTCTTTTTTAGAAACTCAGGTGCCCTCATGATTGATCCAACAAATTTTAATGTAGCCAAGATACTTGGCTTTATGTAGGGGACTTGCTTCCTGCTACCCTCAAGAAAAGTCAGCTACTTGAAATAATGTTCTCAGACTGTTGGTTTTCCCATTGTGCATATGAACAGTAGCGACTTACTTTTTTCAAATCATGTATCTCCGAAGACTCGTGGCAGATAGTTTGGGACAATTTCAGGAGAAGCAGTCTAATTATACAATGTGCCAGAATGTTTGCAGATTCCAGGGCTTAGACTGAAAGCCCTTTTGCATAAGGATTGTTTCTCATTTTATGTTGTCCAGCATCTACTAAGACCCCAATTCAATTCAAAGCTTCTAGTTATTATAAGTAGCTGTAGTAACTGCCATTACTGTAAGTAATGAAATAGTAACAAACTCCCTTTGGTCGATTAGAAACAAATCGTAATGAATATTCAGTAATCAACAACAATACTCAATAACTTAGGATGCAAGTCCACATACTACTTGCTCTTCGTTCAAAAAAGAATGACCCACAACCTAAAACATAACATTTACTGATGCAGTGTAATGGTGATGCTGAGCCTATAACAAATAAACAAAAAGATTTCCCTGAACTAAAGGAAAAATAATTCAAAAGGTCTGAGTCTTTTGAAATACATTGAGACTAATGAAAAACTATCAGAAAATATATTACTACAGATAGTTTCTTGTTAATATTTCTCTTCAAGAAAACAACAATTTGACTGCAGTGCTATAAACCTTTTGTAATTTGATACTGCAAAGATGTGATACACCCATGATTAACTTCAGGCAAAGTCATCTACTTGGCTTACAACCTAACTTAAGTCCTGTAGTTCTAATACTTACACTTGTTGTTCTGCAAAAATTAAAAAAAAAAAATATATTTTACAGTGGCTCTTAAAAGTAATTGTATCCTTAGACTTGTTTCCATACTTCTGGCATCTGGTGAGGTGACTATGACCCTCACTCCTTCATGTGAATATATAACTTTTCCAGTCCCTCACTGGTAATGCGTGGGCCAATTTCTCAGGGGTTTGGCAGTTCTCTCAATTTGAAATCTTCAGGGTATCTGCATAGAGTAAAAACAAGAAATGGACTAATTTCTAAACAAGAACACTGTACTGAAAATGAGAACATTTTTCAGGGAAATACTACAAAAATATTATTTAAGTATTTCAGGGATGTTCTTTAATGTGAACAGAGATGGCCTCAAGAAATGTGCTATGGAAACAAATCACTTTAGACACACAACTGACTGAAATTTTAAAACACACCTCTCAAATAGTCTAAATCTCTCTGTCTCTTCTGTAATGTATGCACATACTGTTTTTCTTTTCTCATTTGTATTCTCTATTTCCTTAAGAGAAAAAAAAAAACAAATGTAAAAGGCTTGAGCATTACAGGCAATATTTGTGTGAGCCAGACAGAATTTGGTTGCTTAAAAATGCCAAGATGATAACTGTACATGTTCCACTATCTGAGAAATAGCTCTATTGCAGTAGTGAAATTCACATCAATATAAACTCATTTCACATCAGTCCAAAGCAAGGTCATTTATTTAAGGATCTTTGGCATAACATGACACAGTAAGAGGTCCGTACCTTAACACTGCAATGTGAACATGAATATTTTATCTTATCAATCCTTGTCATACCACATTATTAACACATTCATTAGCAATGATTTTCACAAAGGCCATTGCTCTGTTGAGGTTTTGATACTTTCCCAAATGAAGCAGATTGTTTTTAGTGGTCACACTGTGTTTTTACAGCGACCCACTTACAGGGTTTTATGTCTAAATTGAAAACTTTGGTAAAACAACCCCAAAAAGCTCTGGCACCAATACCCAGAAGAACTAGAAGATAAGAAAACATAATGGAAAAGAAAAACATCGGCAATAAGGACAGCAATGCTCATAAAACATTTATTTTCTAAGCAAGCTAGTTCTTTGTTTTCTGTTGAGTTTAACTGCATTAAAATGAGTTATATGACTTCAAAGTACTTTTGATTGCAGATAGAATTGTACAATGGTGGTACTTGAGCTACAGAAAGTAATTAAACTTTGAAGAAAATTTCAAGCAATATCTTTGTCAACACAAAGTGGATGTAGACAAATGTTCGTATTTGCTGTATTCCCTCTTCCATTTGAAATGGAATGAACAAAATTGTTACTGAAATTTCTTGAGTAGGCTGTATTAAAACAAACAAAAAAATTAGTTTACTGACTTCATATAGATGTAGCCTCACTGAGCTTTCCTGTCTGCTTTTTTGTGGGAGGACTTGTAGCCACTACGTTATGGACCTTAACTGACCACAGAGCAAATCCATACTTGCAGTATCTTTGTCTTAGTCTTGTATTATATTCTCAGATAAATTGAAAAAAAACCCCACAAACTGAAATTTTGCAGAGATTAAAAGAACCTTTAGTGAGATAAAGAAATGCCTCTCTCAATCTGATTTATACGCTTCATTAAATTATAATCAATGGATATGGAAAATCATCTTACTGTGTAGAAGTGCACATATGCATGTGCACAACGTGGTTTCTGTAGTGCTGTGTCCCTGCATGATGTACCGTATTGTATTTTTTTCAGCTCATGTAATTTATGCTATGAATATGTAAAGAAACAAGCCAGTTAGCTTGAAAAGTAGATGCTATATAGCATACATGGTGATAGTTTACACACTGTTCTCCCAAGCCCAGTACTGCGCAGCACACTGGAATCATACTCGCTTCTTCTACTCTGGGAAGTAACTTACCTTGTATATTATTACATAGGGTTGATTTAAACTGCTGTTCTTCATTAAAAATGTCATTTAAAGAAGTAAGCACAAGTCAACTCGGGAATCTGAAGTGTCTGGGAATGGTGATTTTGGCTGCAGCTCATTTGAAAAGGCACATTTGCTTAAATGAAGGGGCAGTACTTGGAGGCATAAAGGGGAGCTTCCAACCACTGCCTATGTCTGACTAAGGGAAGTCCAACAGGTGGATTTGGGGGGATTTTCATCTAAGTGAAAGAGATTTCAATATCTTTCTGCTTGGGGATTTTGGGGGGTTTGTTTTGGGGGTTTTTTTTGGTGAAACATGAACATTTCGTAGCTTGCACAATTTTCAAATTGGACAATTTCCAAATGTTTCAAATTGTTTCACGCAAAGATGATCTTTTAACATCCTTTCGGGGGAGGAGGTGGTAACATTTTCAAGATTAATTTAATGTACCTTCTACTAAAATTTCTATAACAATTAAACAGAAATTTCTTTTTAAATTACTATTCCAAATCTTTAAATACATATTTTGGAGTAATGTGGAGAATTTTAATTAAATTAATGAAATTAATGAAATTCAACAAGGACAAATGCAAACTCCTGCATCTGGAAAGGAACAACCTCTTGCAATGATAACCGCTGGGGACCACCTGCCTGGGGAGCAGCTCTGCGGAAAAGGACCTGGGGATCTTGGTAGACATGAACCAGCGTGAGCCCCGGCAGCAAAGGCGGCCAGTAGCACGGTGGATGGTATGAACAGGAGCACAGGACCTGCTGATTGAGGGGAGTCATTATCCCCCTTCACTCAGCACTCATTAGACCACACCTAGAATACTGCATCCAGCTTTAGGAACCCTAGTACAAGAAAAAACCTGACCAACCGGGGCAAGGTCAGCACTCCTAGGCCACCAGGATGGTCAGTGGTGGCCAAGGGAAGAGGGAGGACTTGCTCAGCCTGGAGAAGATACGACTTTGGGGGATACTTCCTCTACGTATAAGGGGGCTACCAAGAAGATGGAGGCCGGCTCTTCACAGTGGTGTGTGGTGGAAGGGCAAGGGACAGTGTGCATAAATGGAAACAAGAGGTTCTGAGTGGGTATAAGCAAAAGCTTTTCCACCATGAGGACAGTCAAGCAGTCCCCATCCTTGGAGGGCTTCATGACCAGACTGGATAAAGCCCGGGGTGACTTGATCTGACCTCATGGCTGACCCTGCAGGAGGTTGGATTAGATTGCCTCCTGAAATCCTTTCCAACTTGATTTATTCTATGAGTCTATGATTCAAAAATGTAACAAATGATATAAAATTGAAACATCAGATCATGCCAAAAGTATAATCTCTTTGAAACTTTCTTTACACAATCGTGTTAAAAATTTCAACCAGTTCCAAGCTGTCTGAGTCAGATAAATATAAACTGGACTTAGCAAACAGTTCTTTGACACAAACTGTTTAGTCAATAATGGGTCATGAGTCACAGAGGTTCATAGGGGAAACTGTGTTTGTTGACATATTCCCTAAGAAATTAATGTAATTTCTTATTTCCTACTAATCTCATTGACTCATTAATTGGTTCATTACTATCAGGTTAATGAATGGAGTGAAAAAAGCTACACAATCCAGAGCTGGAATTTCAGAGGTGCAGCAGAGAAAGAAAATCAAATGCAGAAAAATGACAAAACAGTGCCTTAACTAGGAACATTTTCTCATGAATATGACAATAGAAAAATGAATAACTGATAAGTAACAGGTGCCTGAAAGCTGTGTTTTTCCCTTGAATTACATCCAATGTTCTTGCTACCACTGGAAGAAGAGATGCAGTCATTTGATGGGAATAGGAAAGCCTTGCATTTGTATGGTGGTCCACAGAAAATCAAATCTGATTCTCTCTTCCAAAAGAGTATGATACCCATTCCCTTTATCCACAGCACTTACTATTACAGCACATTCTTCGCTGCCTTTCACTGCAAGCAGGTGATAAACATCATTCTCATTACATTTTAGTGAAGGCAGTGGAAAAGTCCGAAGGGAAGTTAGAGATAATTAGAGGTATCATCATAGTACAGAAATAGGAAAAGTTGAAAAAACATGATGAGCCTTTTCACTTTCAGCAATGAAATCTTAGGCAGGACAAACTTTTCTGTAACTCCCAAATCCATTGTTGATCAGACAATGCAATAATATACCTTCTCATTAAAACTAAAAGCATCAAATAATGGTGGCAGTACTGAACCCGATAACATATGCCCTGTGGAAAAGTTAGCATTTAAGCATGTGAAAACCCAGTCTTCTTTTGATGTCTTGGTATACTGCTAGCTGAAACTACTTCTAAGTTCACTTGCACGTTGTGTCAAATTAGGGACAAACACAGTGTCCACTTACTTTCACAACTCACTGAGCAGGCGAGCAAAGATAAATGCCAAATGAAGAGGAAAATAGTAAACATGCAACTAGTGATTTACTTTAGTTCTGTTTGAACTGATTAATGCAAGAAATAATTATCTAGAGCTGGAACTTTGGACTTAGCAAGCATGTGGCATATGACCGCATACATGGTTTTCTATTTGTAATTCCTTTGTGCTGGAATATTAGTGCTGGCACACAGATACTATATAAGTCAGTGATATAATAAGTAGAAAAATGCCAAGTTCAAGGCAGTCCTTGCCTATTCCCTGCATGCTTCCACAGGTTATCTTGATGGGAGAAAAGAGGCAGAGAGGAGTGAAGAGGGATGCTATGGTTAACAAACATGTCCCTTTTAACTGATCACTTTGGTCATTCATTTTCCCCATATCCCGTTGATGATGTCTGAGAACTATTATATAGGAGAAAACTCAGGATGACCATCCAAATCTTAGCTGGGCAAACTTTTCTGTAGCTCTTAAATGCTTTATATTGCTGCTTTAGTAGAAGGTTAAAAAAGATAATTCTTCATATGTCAAAGGCAGGTGTATTTAATCAAGTATATTCTGACTTTGGACACACTCAGAGTCAAAGTACCAGAAGGAGAAGCAGCAGCAGAACAGAGAACAATGGACAAAGTGCCACCAGACTGCTTTCCAGGTTGGGATCAAGAATGAGGAATCAGGACTGACAGTTTCAGAAGTAGCTTCTTTGACTCCTAACAGTCTGCAAACCCCAAGTTTAGGTGGGGGTTCAGGTTTCTGCTTACATGATTATCATTAGCCACAGACTCACTTGCATTTTAACATACCTGGTGTCTGGGGTACGCAACCCAAACGAGGGTGTGAACCATATTGATAAGAGTTTGACTTATCAAATTTAGGTTTTACCTTCAAACCTTCATAATCTCTCAATGCGCTAATACCCTCACCTCTCACAATAAACCAGCACGAGGTACCTATGGTGTTCAAACTTTCATTCTCACATATGCCATGGGGTAAGCGCCTGCGAACTTCAATAACAGCCACGCCAGTCAGCTCTGGCAAGCTGCAGTTACTGCCCACCCGCTGATAAGCGGTGACTGTTGTTTGCAAGCTTTGGCTCCCTACGCTTCCTGCATCACCAGCGCCCAGCCAACCCGCTGCAGATGCTCCAGTCATCTGGAGCGTCTCTGGACACATCCCAGAGGAGAAGGGCAGGATCACACACTGTAAACACATGCTGCAGAGCTGCTCGGACACCAGCATGGGCTGCCTGGCTCTCCTGCCACTGAACAGCCGCTGCTGCGGAGCTGCTACGCCAGACCCTTTGTATGCGTGACTGCAGGCTAATTATGGGCTGAAGTTAGCAAAGGGAGTTTGTCAGCAGAGTGCAGTAAGTCAAATACCATTTTCTGTTGGATGTATGTAATCCAAGAGGTGTAATTATACAGGTCCATCCTGAAGAATACCCAGCTATTAGACAAATGAGTGAGTGATGAGCTGTGAGTTGGGGAATACCTGCTTTACAAGTTGTACTCTGTCTTTCTGCATTAGTGGACTCAGGTAATGCTGCAAGACTCTAAATTGCATTGCCAGTGATACTGTCACTGCTCAGCTTACAAAACATGCAAAATTCCTAGTTTTTTCCATATTTTCACACTTTACATACTATTATCTTGAGATTCCAATAATTGACCTTGATACGGCACTTGCTAGGAAGGTGTACGTACTGGAAGACAAAATGTTTCTTAATTCATTTATTAGTTTTTCATTGTGCCTTCATTCTTCAGAGCAGGCAAACAGGAATCATCCATGCAATGGTTCCAGCACAGGCTGGGAGCAAAGCCCCTTAGAACAGCTCGTCTCCATCCTTCAGACACATCCCAGCAGTAACTGACTTGCAGATCTCCACTTCTGCACTAACATTTTGCCATTTGCTGAGACTGTGATTAAAGAAACAATTCTCTTTTTTCCTATGTTTGTAGATTTCTCCGTTGTTGAAAGCCATTGCTGAACGAGGGGGTTTTGAGGGTCTTTTTGTCTTTCCTTGTTTGTGCTAATCAGAAAAAAACAAACAGCACTCTTTAGAGCTATACACTCTGATCAGAAAGAAATACACGTTGAAGTACAGTGAAATACATTGTCAAGCAAATAACTGGTCTGCCGCCTACCAAACGCAGTTCCAATCGCCTTGCTGCAGGCATTGCTCCCACCGCCATTTTAAACAAACAAAGCCCCTTCTTCACAGGCATTGTGTGGAAGAGCTTAATTAGTCTTTCTGCCTTCCATTCTTCACCAGCAGGTGCATGAACATACACAGAACCAACAAGTTAAGAAGATGAATGCAACTTTCCAACACCTTGACCAGACGACTTCCAGGCCAACAGGGTTTGGAAATGGAACCTAAATCTACGGTTGGCTCTTGCCTGTGTTGGAAAGTGGGCAAGAAAGGCAAACAACAAACAACTCTTACTGAAACAACCCTGTTTTCTGCGAGCTGAAAACAAGCAAACCTTTCCCAAACAGTGTGTTCCTCCACATCCACTGATCTTAATTAAATCTGGTACATTTTATGGCTCAGGGTGATGAAGTGACACTGAGTTTAGCTATTAAAAAAAACCCAAAAGTTGTAAGATCCATTTGACAATCACTATCTGAGAATGTTTCTCCTTTCAGTTGCCTAGCTGAGTAGAAACAGCCGGTACTAGATAATCTTTAGGATTCTTACTTGCCTAAACAGCATTTACTAAATGGAAATAATCTGGAAAATGTGGAAGCGTGCCTTCTTTGTACACTTTTTCTTCTGCGTGAGAATTTAGGAAATGTCCCCAGAAGAAGAACAGGAACAATCACCAAACAATGACTGAGTTTAAAAAAAAAATCAGGAATTTAGAGCAATTAATTCTTACATGGACATGATATAAAAGCCAAGTAATAAAGGACATTTTATTCCAAACAGTCATTCTTAAATGTCTATGCAAGAAAAGTAAAGCACTCAGTTGTTTACCCCTCAGAGCAGATAATAGAGTTGTGCCTTGTCACATGAATTCATGGAGTGGGTTAATGCAGAGGAAATGAGCTGTTGGACGTTTTATTTACTCTGCTTTTGTACATTTCCAGCTCTCCTAATTGGTGTCTGTAGTATTTATTTAGAAAACCAAGAAAAAATATGTTTCTATAAAATTAAATTAACATTAATTTTTTTCTAACTATGTATTTGCTGGATAATATACTACACCCTTGAAAACCTTGTATTTGCTATTAAGCTAAATAACTTCCTACTGCTATCCAGCTGTTACCATAGTGCCCAACACAGGCATTTTCTTTAATGTAGTTGGGACAAAACATTCAGATTGCTTCTTTATTCAGGCAGGAAGCACAGTAGGTGACTTAAGACTGCAGTGTGACATACCGTGCGTTTGCAGTCATCATCATTTTTCCTTCTTTTCAAAATTTTATTTTATCCCAATATTTAGAAAGGTAAATGTCAACCACTAGAAATAACGGAAGGAAACAAAAAGCTATCCTAGCTTGTAACAAGGGTCTCTGACTCATTTATAGGAAACTTAGGATGCCCATGACACTTTTTCTAGCACATAAAAGCCTCATGAAAAGATGGAGAATAAACTATAAAGGCTATTTTATAGAAATATAGATCTTACTTTTTAAGCTAGGAATTCCTCACAATTCACCTAACACCAGGTAGTACTAAGAAAGATGTCCACCACATAAGCAAGGATAAGACAAAATTAAATATGATTTTATAGCCTAGGAGTGAAGACTATTCTGTGTCAATACTATATTAATCTGAAGAGGAATTGGTACATACTTATTTTCAAAACATTTTGCTTTGCCTGTATTAACTTATTAAAATGTATGAGTGTCTGTGTTTTAGAGGTTATATGTCATGCATCTTTATGAAGTAGAGCATATTTTATATAAACCCTATCACGAAATGCTTTCTATAGTGCTATAGAAATATTGCGGAATCAGACTCTTCTCAGAGTAGACACAGGTTGCAGCAAGGAAAATTCCAGTTTGACTCAAAGAAAAAACACTTCGGTGCTCAAACACTGGGACAGCGAAATCACCTCCCTGAAAGTATTCACAACTCTGTGAGATAAGGCGCTGAGCAACCTGACCGCCCTTTTTAGGCCCTGCTTCAAGCAGGGCTTTGGAGCAGGTGGCCACCGGCAGCCCTTCCAGCCTAAAAGTATTCTGTGATTCTGTGACTGTAAAAGCCATAAAAAATGTAAAAGATATAAATATATAAATTATAAAAATATATAATTATAGTTATTAATTAATAATTAATTAATATAATTAT
>NW_008794951.1:2384008-2386485 GCF_000699145.1 Aptenodytes forsteri
TTCCTTTTTTGTTATGCTGTAGTTCTAAATATGAAATTGGAAATACATAGTCCTTCATTTGATGATAATTTCTGAGAAAAGATTTCACTTCATGTGGACTTATAAGAAAACTGTTTCACTACCTATGCTTATTTAGTATTCTTAATTATTTTTATTAAAAAACTGAAAAAAATGATTTGGAACAGAGAACTGCAATGTGTTGAAAAGTGTAAATAATTCTGAGCTAAAAATCAATATATTTACGTATGAAAAAAATGTTACGTATTAGGACATGACTTTGCAAACCTTTATATAAGAGGAAAACTTACTCATGTCTAGTCTGTGCAAGTCTTCACAGGTAAAATTACTCACCAGCATAAATATTCACAAGAATAGGCTCTAAATGGATTGTAAATACCTTACAAAGTATCTACCACACAAAAGAATTGCAGCATATCAGCGCCCACAGCTAATGCATTTCATTTACTGTAAAAGTTGTACCATTCACCACAATTTCACTATACCATTTAGTTAGTATACATGAAATGTATAGACAATATAGAAAATGTAGTAATGCTGACTTGGTAAAATTGTTTGACAGTAATTGACTGTCTTTAATCACACGCCTACTTTAATCACAGGCCTAATTATTCCATAATTATTTAAGTATTTAATAAGCTATTTAATTAATAGCCCAACCCTTACAATAATGAAATACTCTTACTGAGTCACTGCTGAATGGTGGATCTACAACACTTACAGGTTTTCTAAAATTCCTTTCAGTGACGTTCACTTTGTGAAGCTTTAGAAACCACGAAACCACTTAAAACTCTCATCCTTTAAAAGCTGTATCACACTTTAATGATATTTTAAGTGCGTATATTCTAAGATTCAGATATCCAAATGTATTTGTAGGTTTAAAGTTGCAGCTGAGCGCCTGTGAGATAAACGTACTGAAACCGGGTAGTTCTGAGAGACCCACTGAAAGCCATGGGAGCCAGGCATCCGACCTACTTTTGCAAAATCTTTTTATGGTCCTAACTGCATCTTTAACACCCTTGAAAATCTGCTCTTATGTCATTAATTATTGTGGTTGCTAACTAAAATGTGAATACTGCTTCTTTATTAGGGCTACATGGCACTCTGCTGCTGTCACAGACCCAGACCACAGGCATTTGCTACAAAAATCCACAGAATTTGGAACAGTAAAAATTGGCATTGCACTGTATTGGCATGGTATGAAGTCAACATTTAAAAAAACCCATACAGGATGATTAAAAGAAGTTAGTAGCTCTGGCCAAGAGAGAAGGAAGACAGTATTTTTAGTTAAATCGCTCTCAATGATGGTCGAGGGATCTAAGCATTTGCAGAAGCATTCAGTATTTTGCAAGAAGGTGCAACACTGAACATTTGTCTCTTTTCTACAACTGAGTAACTTGTCCACTTTAAAACCAAATTAAATTATGTAAGCCCATATTTCAGTTTACAATAATTTGTCTCTGTTAGGTTGTTCCATTGCTGAATTACAAAATCCAAGTAAAAGAGAAGTTGGAGTTTTGCAATTTATAGTTATGACACTGCCATTGTGTTGTTTGCATTAGCATGTGAAGATAAAAACATCCCTGTTTTATAATGAAAAGAAACATAAAGTTGCTATATTGACCTGAAATGACTTTTCCTACACTTAGAACTCGTAAGCAATGACCTTTTTATTGAAGTGATTATCTTCTAGCAAGAAACGTAGCAAGCAATAGTACATGCTTGTCACAGATTTGATAGCTATTATTTATTATTAGGCTATGCTCAATTAGATTTTCAAATTCTGTCACATATATTTCTACATTGCATGTAATACCTCTCTTTATCTTCAGCCTGTTCCAGTCCGTCACCAATATACTTCACAAGAGAAGTGGTTTAGTTTCCTTGAATAAACTTGGGATCTAACCTTTTGGTGCTGCAATGACTTGATGGCTTTATTCTTCTGTATTTCTCCACGAGTGTCTTTTCATCCTCATCATGAAGGCAAAATTTCACGTTCACATTCAGACCTTGCACAGCTCTGTGCCTACATAAATCCTTGTTCTTAATACCTTTTGCTAGCTTCTTGTTTTCTGTTTATGCATCTCTTAAGCTTATCTTCTAAATACACCTATCGCACCCTCTTGTAATACCTTCTAATGTTATTCCTTAGGCTTGCAATTCTGTGCCTTTTATCATTCACACATCTGTTTTAAATATGTTTATTTCACGAAACTTTTAAAAATAACCCATCATAAATACATTAGGCACTTTTAAACTGAGCTTATCTTTTATCACACTGCCTGAAATGTAGTTTGTGTCTAATTTAAAATCTAAGTACTGGAGGCAGAGAATCTGTCTCCTTTATTACTTGTGTTACTGCAGAGTTTAGGGGCTGTAATGGGTCCCTGTGTAGTAGGTGTTGTACATACAGATCAACACCATTCTGTATAGTATACAGCTTGCACAGGGACTGGCTG
>NW_008794951.1:2386765-2388111 GCF_000699145.1 Aptenodytes forsteri
CTGCATACTATGCCTGAAATGCAGTTTGTGTCTAATTTAAAATCTAAGTACTGGAGGCAGAGAATCTGTCTCCTTTATTACTTGTGTTACTGCAGAGTTTAGGGGCTGTAATGGGTCCCTGTGTAGTAGGTGTTGTACATACAGATCAACACCATTCTGTATAGTATACAGCTTGCACAGGGACTGGCTATGAATAAGAATTAAAACAACACTATTCCCTCTCTCAGTCAGCAGTTATATGGATTTGCTGAAATTCTACAGACTTTCTGATCAGGGCTATTTTCAAAGTAGAACACCACTTTTACACAAAGTGCTTGCAAGCTGTATGTTCCTGTTACATGTGGAGAATACAGCATGCAGCAGAGAAACCACAGCAGTGCTAGCACTGAAACAGGCACGCGTGCACTTATGCCTCATCTATTTTTAGTATTTTTTTACTTTAAAATTCTCAATTTTCTTCAGTTTCATATTTGTGAAATAATGTACACTTCAATAGTGGAGGAAGCATGTACAAGAGTGAGAAGGCAGATGAAATAAATACTTCTTGACAGGCAAGAGGAATTTCTGGAAAGACTAAAAATATGTGCTGCCTGACCCAATGAAGTATTTCTGAACTCATATATCCTGATTAGCAAACGAAGAAAATTAAGAACAGCTTGGAGAGACTTATGGAGATGAATAACATGTAATAAAATGGGCACATGTATTAGGGATGATAATCAGAAGCAGACATCCCTATAGTTGTTTGTCATAAGTGTTTACATCCGTTATCAAGAGGATGTACCATCTGTAAAAAGATCAAGTTTCAAACATAGTACAATGTATCACTCATACTCTGAATTTCTGTTGGAGGCTGTAACAGAATAAATAATCATAGAATCATGGAATAGTTTACATTGGAAGGGACCTCTAAAGGTCATCTAGTCCAACCCCCCTGCTGTGGGCAGGGACATCTTCCACTAGATCAGGTTGCTCAGAGCCCCGTCCAACCTGACCTGGAATGTTTCCAGGGATGGGGCATCCACCACCTCCCTGGGCAACCTGTGCCAGTGCTTCACCACCCTCAGCGTAAAAAATTTCTTCCTTAGATCTAGTCTAAATCTACCTCCCTTTAGTTTAAAGCCATTCCCCCTTGTCCGGTCACAACAGCCCTTGCTAAAAAGTCTGTCCCCATCTTTTTTATAAGCCCCCTTTAAGTACTGAAAGGCCACCTGGACGCAGACTGCAGGTGGGGTCTCACCAGAGCAGAGTAGAGGGGCAGAATCCCCTCCCTCTGGCCACGCTGCTGTGGATGCAGCACAGGATACGGTTGGCGGTTGGGGCTGTGAGCGCCCATTCCCGGCTCC
>NW_008794951.1:2389802-2391876 GCF_000699145.1 Aptenodytes forsteri
TGGTGAGAACAAGGTCCAGCATAGCACCTCTCCTCGTTGGCTCCTCTACCACTTGGAGAAGGAAGTTATCATCGATGCATTCCAGGAACCTCCTGGATTGCTTATGCCCTGCCGTGTTGTCCCTCCAACAGATATCGGGGTGGTTGAAGTCCCCCATGAGGACCAGGGCTTGTGAGCGTGAGGCTGCTCCTATCTGTCTATAGAGGGCCTCATCCGCTTGGTCTTCCTGGCCAGGTGGCCTGTAGCAGACCCCCACCGTAACGTCACCTGTCCCTGCCTTCCCTTTAATCCTGACCCATAAACTCTCAGTCGGCTCCTCATCCATCCCCAGGCAGATATATATGCGATATAATCAATTAAAGAAACGTGTACTTGCAGGTTTAGGGTTCAATACTGTATCTTATTTCATAAAAAATTACCTCACAGAGATGTTACAGCAGTGTGACTGTGTTAAAAATGTCCAAGACAGGTTAACGTATAATTAGAGACAGTTCAGATTTTTCACAATAATTTTTACATAAAACCTTTTTTCTACAATTTTTATTGAAAGAATTTACTGAATTTACTAAATGTACTAACTTAATGAATTTAATAAATAACAATTTATTAAAATAATACTAACTTGTGAGGGGGTAACAAAAAATGTTTTAATTTTCAAAATATTACCTAAATTGCAATTGAAAAACTATTTTGATAATTTACTGGTAAAAATGCTGTGACAAAAGGTGAAGAAAATCTTTTTATTTTGAAAGACAAAACCTTTTAATCTTGCAACATGGTTCACAAGGGATGCTGAGGTAATTATTCATCATGGACAGGGGTCTCTGAGTTTTGAATAACTAGGGTTGTATTTTTCGCACTTCCAGATTTTTAGAACAACTGAACATTTGTGCGCACCCCCCCGCCACGCACTGTTTTGCTTAATGCTTTCCAAACATCAAAAACTGAAAAAAAAAAAAAAAAACCCGGAAGCCCAAGTGAAGGCCAACACGAGCTTCAGCTGCACGACGTTCTGAAAATCATACCATCTTCTTTATTTCTCTCCAATTATTTTCTTTACTTCCAGATTTTTAGAACAACTGAACATTTGTGCGCACCCCCCCGCCACGCACTGTTTTGCTTAATGCTTTCCAAACATGCAGAACTTGAATAACAAATAAAATACCCTGGAGGCCTAGTTGAGGGCCACACGAGCTTCAGCTGCACGACGTTCTGAAAATCATACCATCTTCTTTATTTCTCTCCAATTATTTTCTTTAAGTTCTAGTTTGGTGTGATTCGCGCTCTGTTGGTCAGTTAGTCTAACGTTGGCTCTGCTGCCTGTGCGGCGGTTGCTCACACATCCGTACGAAGCTAGGCAGTACTTACACGCTGCCTTGCTTTGGGTCACTGTGAATTAGGGGAGGAGGTTGCTTCCATGGAAGGCAACATCCGAAAAGAGTCTCTGTGTTTTCAGCTTTGCTTCATTAGAGGGGTGGTGGATCAACAGAGGACATGTGTGTGCTTGTCCGCTCGTGCTCCCTGTTAACTCCCACACTTAAATGGAGTCTCTTCGGCCACGGAGTTACACACAGCTGACAGTTTCAGAGTGTTTTTTGAGGAACAGCGATGCGAAGC
Source organism: Aptenodytes forsteri (assembly GCF_000699145.1). Lineage (NCBI taxonomy): Eukaryota > Metazoa > Chordata > Aves > Sphenisciformes > Spheniscidae > Aptenodytes > Aptenodytes forsteri. The sequence goes on from NW_008794951.1 coordinate 2,391,420, forward strand.
ACCACACGGTTTTGGGAAAGAGCAGACCTTTAGTCCCATTACAGAATCTGCTTTTTTTAAAAAAGAGAAACTCCGTTTTCAAACGGTGATGCTGGAATCTGAATTGTGAGCTCGATTTGGAAAGTAACAGAATGGTTTTTTACCGTTCTTCACTGTCAACGTTCTTCTAATGGGTTTGAAATGTAATGCATGACGTTTTGCGTCACATACGCATTGAACACCTCTAACACACTCAAGCTATCTCGGTGCGTTTCCCGAGCCGTGTCTTTGCAATACGTAGTTGTAAAAATCCTTGCTTGCAGTGTCTCTACAGGTACAGTGACGCGGGCTGCCTGCCGAGCGCGCCCCCGGCCCTACGCTCCATCTCCCATCCCCAGTTACGAGGCGGCTCCCCCAACCCACAGGAGTTTTAACCGCAGGCGGGGCCGGCCCCACTTGGTCGCCTCGCCGGGTGGTG
>NW_008794951.1:2392414-2429316 GCF_000699145.1 Aptenodytes forsteri
GGGCGGGGAGGACGTCGCTCGGGGCTGCGCCCTTGCTGCTGGGGCTTAGGGACGAAACCTTGGTTGGGCAGAGGGCCCAGGCCGCCTTCCTATCCGGCTCGGCCTCCTTTGTCGGTTGCTAACGACCTCTGCCGAAACTCGTCCCCCGTAGCTGGGCCTAGCTCTCCTGGCGCCTGTTGCCCGCGCCCCGAGCGCCCCCTTCCTGCCTCTGGGTTAGGTTTATCGGGTGTCGGGCTCCTCTTTAGCCGCCCCCCCCGGGGTAATATGGAGCCTGAAGCGTTCTTGTTCCGTTGGCTCCACGACGTTGACCTTTCTGGCAGAGGTCTCAGCCCCCGTTCCCAGCTTTCTACCTATTCTGAGGTAACTAGCGCTGTATTCTTTGATTCAGGCAAGGTAGGATCAGCTAGTCGTTCCTATTTATCTTCCATGGTAACCTTTGCGCTGCGGGGTCTGGTTGCAGCTTCCCAAATCAATGCAGGTGTGCGAGGACCTCTCCCTTTCAGGGCCTTCTGTGTATCTGTTTTAAGCGGTCTTAACTTGGCAGGTTCGCTAACTGTGCTGCGTGCTGTGTTTCAGGAGTGCATCCGTTCAGGGGGTTATTCACCGGTTTGTCCATTTCATGTTACTATGTTAGCTTGGACAAGGGTATCCTGTGTACTAACTGTATGTTTTTAAATGCCCTTATTTAAATTCTTCCATGCACTTCTGGTTTTTGTTGTAACTAAAAAACCCTACAGTTTCAAATACGGGTGTTTGGGGGATCACTTTGAGAAATGCTTCTTGATATTCACTCTTTTTGTTATTTTCTTTTGTTCATTTATTTTAAAAGGTTGTGCAGCTGTGGTAATGATATTCCCTGTGCATGAAGAAAAAGGTAGTGGGGTAAAGAATAGAGGACGTAAAGGCTCCCTGCACAAAGCACCGTTCTCCCCAGACCCTCTGTTTTGTAGTGAAGGGGCACCCCTTTATAGCCGTGTAATTTTTGGCTTTGAATTGTGCTAGAACCATTATCGCGTTAGCATGTAAGTTTAACATGTTTTGATGTGAATGATACAAGGCCAATGAAAATCTTTTCTGTACCTGCATTTCCAACAATAATAAAAGTGTTCAGGAGCCCCCAAACAATGCTGAGGTTTGCATTGCTTTTTTAATCTCCTGCTTAAGATTTTATGGCAATAGCTGAAATTGCACGCAGCATGGCAATATTTATGCAATAAGCACAGAGACCTTTTTATTGAACTTCAGTGTTTAGAAACTTTCGTACGAATAACAAAGCATAAAAAGTATAAATGTATACTGATACCTTTCAAAAATGCACGAATGACTAGAACAAAACAGATTGCCTTTTTATACATAACATTATATACGTGTAGAAGCACTTGCTAGCTTTTCTGTAATGGTTATTATGTGACTACTTCAGGCAAAAATGATTTACGACTTTTGTAACTTACCCCGTTGTGATCACTGAGATTGTATGGAGTTTGCAGAAAGACAGAAATTTCATAGTTGATCATAAAACAACAGCTGCATTGTTTGCATTGAATTCTTAGAACTTTTAACTGTGTAAGAGATGAGTTAGCTTAGCTTTTGACCATGATAAAACCTTTTATGATTCTCCCCTCCCCTAGAGCAATACTTCTTAACCATGATGGGAAGAAAGTGTTAATCTGCTGTGGGACCAATAAAACAAAATCATAGGCTAAATTCCTGTGTTTGTGGCATTTACACTTCATTTGGAATACTGCTTAAATGCAGTTCCAGCCATGATTTAAAGAGTATTTTGCAAAAGAGGCCATACATTTTAAAAGAAACATGATTGTGTGCGGATAACAGTTGTCAGTTTTTGCAGTGAACTTTCTAGAAGCAAAAGAATGTATCTGTAGCCAATATCTAGACAACTTTTTAGGCAACTAACTTTTTTTGGAGAATCTTCAGTGTGTAACTTTGCATTTCTTTTTCCAAAACTTCTTATCTCGTGTTTTACTGGAAGGAAATAAAATTACGATGTTCTCTTTCCAAAATGAAACACATGAAATATTTTTAAATATTATTTAAAGTAAAAGGGAATAAATGTAATGATACTTCTTATTTTTATTGAATTATTTATCTAATACAAATATGCACAGAAATATAAATTAGGTCTAAGCCTAAGTCTAGGCCACAATTTCAGTCTCGGGGTTTGTGGTTCAAAGTTAAGACAATGCATTATATTGATAAACAAGTTAGAAAAGTGGGGGGGAAGGATACTGCAAAAGGACAAAACTGACAATTCTAGCAAATATAGGATTTGCAAAAATTTTAGAAGTTTGTTTTTTGTTTGTCTTTTTTGTTTGTTTTTTTACTCTATGGAAGCCTGGTCTAATAAAGCCCATGCATGAAGTCGGAGTACATTCACTCTTGTATGGAGGGGTTTGTTTTGTTTTTAAGCAAAGAGGTGGGCTTATTCACTGGGAGACAAATACCAACTTTGTTGAAAAGTGAGGATTACGGGAAAAAACCCCTCATAATTAGCAGAAAGAAAAGATTAGGTCTTATGGAAAAAAAAAACCCATTTATTTGCTGGAGCATGAAATGGCTTACATGATCTGACTAGATCAGCCCACGACAGTATTTTGGCAGTTACTAGTTACCTAAATAAAAACACAGTTTTATGTTTTGGGGGAATATGAAACTGTACTGAGAGAAGCAAATTATTTGGTTTTATTTAGCATTTCAACTTCTACTGTGATTAATAATGGATGCTTAAGATGATCACTGTGTGTTTTCTACGTGATCCTGAGTGATATGGTGGTGGTCTGCCTATGCTTGAAAACATACAGGATTTGTAATATTGCTGTAGTCTGTGGGAGATGCTGTTATTGGGGGGCGGGGAGGGAAGAAAAAGTTTGATTGTTTTATAAAGAGAACAAATATAGGGATGTTTTAAAGAAATCCAGTAAGGAAATCAGTTTTAAACTGACTGATCTCTTGCTGTGAAAAATAACGATCTTTGTTTTTGCTGATGTGATCAGTTTGTCATGATATAACAGTAATATCCAAAAACCAGAAGGTAAGGATTTTGTAGGTGTCTTAGAGTGTCATAATGTTAATTAGTAAGGCAGCATCGTAGAGCATAGGTAGCAGTGACCTATCACTTCCTAGAAATTGTTCAGGGACCTTGTTCAAAATTGTACATGCTTTGAATTTATTTAATCCAGCTACTGATGTGTAATAATATCTAATACAGATACATAAATGTACATCATGTGGTAGTTTCAAGTGTTCTTGGCTGCCAAAACTATGAATTGGTCAGGATGTGGTCGTCTTATCTGTCATTTTCTATTTTGTTCAGACCCTTCTCTGTCTAAATATAATTTATTAAGTTATGTGCATTTGTTTTGCTACTGCCCGATATTGTGTAGAGATTGAGTTGGAGTCTGTGTGTGACTGCTTATTATGCTGATCAGTCTAGATTCCTTGTAGACTTATTTGTGTAGACTTATACTGTCCTTTGTCGTGAAATTGTATTGTTTTGTATAGTGTCTTCCACAATAAGGTGCTGGTCTATGACTGTAGCCCATATGGACGTTTATAATACGCATACAATGGCAATCAGTTACTATTAGCCTGATACCTTTCCTTGTTTTGTGATAGATTAAACACATTGAGGACCCTTGAGTGGGGAAGCGGGGCTTCCCCACTGTACTTGGCTGGCAGTTTATGCAATATGTTAAGCCTCGAGATAAACTGAAGCGGCTTAACATTCTGTGAACGTGAAATTTTGGGACTCGATCTTTCAAGCACTCCCAACATGTTTGTTACTTTACTTGCATGAGGAATGTCAGTGTTGAGTTAAAGGGCTGAGAGTCAGGAAAACAAAGTTTAGTCGTAGTTTTGCAATCCTGACTGCAAAATGCAATTGACTGTACTTTATCTCAACTAGAGAACTACCCACATCAGTTAAATTATGCATATACTTAAATGTTTGCAGGCACATGCAGTAATTACTGCCATATACTCTGTGTGGGAGTATAGTTGAGGATATAGGACATTGTGTATGAACTGGGAGGCTTAGGTTCGGTTGCTGGCTCTGCCATGCAAACTTGTTTGATAGGTGCTCAACACTGCTTCAGAATTTGTTGTTTAAGCAAATCTATCCCATCTGAGTCCAAAACAAATTTAATTTTGAAACTTTGGTTTTCAGAAGTAAGTCTGTGATTTTTTTTGTTTTAATTATTTTTACTTTCTAGGTTATGCTGTTTTTTAATTGTGTTTTACATGTATTACGCAGTTTTATCCTCAGATGAAGTGATGTAGGTTTTAGTAGAGTAGGGAAGTTCCCCATCCTAAGCATGCAGCAATGAACTACAAGATTAGAGTAATAAAAATTTCAAACTAACTCTTAACGGACAACAGACAGTTTGGGTCTGTTGAACTGAAAAGTGGATCTGATAAATTTCCATTGTCCTGAGCATTGTTTAAGTGGGAAAGTTTTGTTGTGGCTTTTTTCTGAGTTGATTAATCATACTAATATTGACATTTTTATTCTTGTGAATGCACAAGTATTTGGATTTTAATTTATGATGCACTCAGTTGAGACTAGATGAACTAATCTCACAGCTCGTTGGTACTGGAAGGGAGGGCTTCTGCCTTGTCTTCATTCACCAGGGCTCTCTTTACTCTGGTGCTTGTCTGACCTGGTAAGCTGCTTCAACTTGCAAAGTTGGCACAAGTCTTGTTTTTTGACCAGTTTTCTGCCAGGTTTGTCAGTTTGTTTAACTGATTTAACTGACATGAGGGCTAGAACTGTGCGGCCAAGAAGGGAAGAAGTATCGGTGAATGTTTCCGTTTCTGCAGCAAGCCATTAAATCTCAGCTGTACTGCCTGACAGCACCTTCAGAAAAGGTCATCCTCCTTTGGAGATAGAGTACTTGTATGAAAGAATATAAGCACAATTACTAATTTAGATTCAAAGAGTAATACCAACATCTTCTTTTCTACTACCAAAATTTTCCCATGTAGACATTCACAAAAAGAAAATTTCATTTTTTTTTTCCAATTTAATAATTCAGGGGGTTTTAATTACAAATATAAAGCAAGTTGTTTTACAGACTGATCTTAAATAGGGTTTCTTGTTACATTGATCAACCAGATTTGCGTCTTGAAGTAATGTGAAGTTGATAGTACTATTTTGGTATTGCTGAAAAGGGAATTGGAAGAGGTTAAAACTCTTATTTTGTGTTAAGATGTACTTAAGTGAACTCTTCAGTCCAAGCAGACAGGGTTGTTGCCCATGTAACCTGGTTGATGATATCACCTTATGACATAGGGGTCAAAGTGTGCATCTCAGTAGATAATTTTTTGGAATCAGATGTTTCACTTTACTGTTATTTGTATACAGAGCTTAGAAATGAGTGCTTTTAGGGTAACTTCTTTATGGGGGAGTGGTAATTAAAATTCAAGAAAATCTGACTTCGATCAAATTGATACACTCTCTGGGGACAACTGGGGGAAAAAAATCTATTGCTGCTTTAAAAGAAAAAGTGCACTTACCATTCATGAAAAATAAAATAAATTACCTATTCCCCTGTTTTGCTGTCTCTGTTCTGGTTATTTCCAAATATATTGCATTCTCTTCAATGGCATTTAGAACATCTTAGCCATACCATTGCTTTTTGCTGAGCTTGCATGTTTCTGCTGATTACGTTATATGTGAAACTGCCCATTTTCCAGTTGTCTTTAAAGGGTGCATATGCCTTGTATTTGCTAATTATAATCCTTTGATTGCTGGAACAGCTGTTTAGTCCTGCTAGAGAGGTAATAATCTGTATAGGATGCAAATAGAATGAGTAACGGATTGCTACAGAATCCTTTTTTACTGTTTATTTTTCATGATAAGCCTCTAATAATTGTACATACCTGCCTTATTTGAGAACATGCTTAAAAATCGCTCCCACAGGAAGTTGTAGTCTTGCCATCTTGTGTAGGAATATGATGTAGCTCTGATACTGTCTTCAGTTTCTGCACATGAAAGACTTTTTGATTAAAAATATTTTTGGTTGAAAATTTGCAAGTGTGAAGAAAGTTCTTAAGATATTCATTGGTGTCTTTTATAATATAGGCAAATCACTACCTTTTTTAAATACTGTTGCTTCTAAATGTGAAACTGCTTTTGAAGCCTTATGCTGGCGTGACAATAGTGGTAGAGGAGAGGGAAAATCCTTGTAGCTTGGAAGCGTGTCCGTTTCTAAGATGTCAGTGTAGTGGAGCAGCCTGCTCTTAAAGCATTTATTTTATAACACAGAGAACTATTATTTTATTTAATGGAACAGTCTGTACAGTATTTAGTGTACTTCTTACATATGGCTAGTCTGGTTGAGGGAGCCTCAGGAGTGACTAAAGACAACGTAACGTGACAGGTCTTTGCATCTTATAGTGGATTCTCTTAGTGACTAGAATAGGTAAAATTCTGTCTTACTATTGATAAAACATTGCATCAGGAAATCATGCGCATAGTTTAATGTTAAAATTTTTTTACAGGCCAGAGTTTGAAAACGATCATAGTCACTACAATGTTTCTATGAGAAGCATTTCCTCATTGGTTAACAACAGTAGGTTAATGCTAGCACTTCCATGCTTCCTTTCACATACTAAAATTGCCTAGTGTTCTCACTTTTCTGTGTGTAAGCATGTGTAATGTTAGGAAGAATATTTTTTAAGTATATGATATTTATATATGTGTATGAGATCTATTGGGAGTCTTGTATTTCTTTGCTGTGTAACTTCTGTGAATTAGTGTTTACTTTATGAAAATTAAAATGTAGTCAGCCATTTAAACTGCCCAAATTTAAAGTTATTTTAGCCAGAACAACAACAAAAAAAGAGGCCCAAAACATTTGTGTGTGTATGCTGATATCTAACTGTTTTTATGTGTATTCATTTTTTTATATTTCTTTTATTTCAGTGTGCAACTGTGTCGTGCACTCAGTGAAAACAAAAGCCATGATAATGTCGGTTTCAGAGGTAAGTTGTGTTGGGTTTTTGGTTGTTTTTAATTAAATAAAAAAAAATCCTGGAAACATGGTACCTCTGCATGTATCTGCTTGGAACATTCATACACGGTGACCATTAATGTGTGCTAAAGGTGAATACTACAAATAGTAAGGCAATACAAGCATCCACAGCTAGGAAGGCGAATACTACAAATAGTAAGGCAATACAAGCATCCACAGCTAGGTCTGTCTTCAGATGTCTAGGTGAGAGATTTCTTAGACAGTAGTAAATGGTGGTGGGGTAGTCCACTATTTGGTCTGTGCTGTAGAAAATGGAATTCCATTTTGCAAACTCAGCATACGACTAGATTTTATTCTAAAAGTTAAATATATGAATACTAATGTATGCAAGTGTGATTGTATACTGGAGAAAGTAATTTCTATAACAGTACCTGAGTTACAGGCTTTTTCTCCTGTTAGTGAAAGACATGGCTGTCTTTAAGTTTTAAATTCTCACTTTAAGAAATCTTTGGTGTTTAAAGAAAAATTAATTTTTTGTTTGCTTTGCAGATTCTGTTGGAAGAAAAGCTTCCATATTACTAACACCACAAATGTGCTATGCTGTTTAGATGGTGTTTTGGGTTCTTGCTAAAATAGTCATAATGGGCAATTGTAATAGCAGAAAAGATAAACCAAAACATTTCAATGTAAATTATAAGTAATATTATTAAGTAAAAAGAATTTATTGTTCAACAAAGCAAAATCACTATTCCCAAAGTTTTTGAAGAAAGGCTACCAGATGTTCTTCATTCTAGACAGAGGTTGACAATTTCTATATGCTGTTTTCTTTTTCTTTGTCCTTGCTGCCAGGATCTAAAAGATCCAGTGGGAATGACTAGATAGATACATGCAGTGGCTATATTGGAGGAATTAATAGACAGTAGAAATAGTTTAAGTCCTTCTGGTGATGGAAAAAAACCTGAAAATATGGATAATCTGGAGTGAGGTACAGAGATGCTGACTGCTAAGAATTTGTTTGAGTCCACGTGACCTCGATCCTGTTCTGAAAACTGCATTGGCACTTGCATTTCTGCCTTTTAGTTCCAGAAAGACGTTTATTGAAGTCCAGTACACCACAAGCTTATGGAGGCAGGTCAGATTTGGCAGTGTACCTGTGTAACACATTCTCCACAATGTGGGGAGCCACTTGCAGAGGCAGGTCTGAGGCTATGCTTATGGCTGGTTTGGGTTCATTGTAAATTATTAAATTGGGTACTGCACCAAACTGTCCTCTTGAATTGGCCTTCAAAGTAGTAGAGTTATGTTTTGCATAGAATTGATGTCTAAACCAATCCTGCTATATTCATGTCTTTAGCAATTAGTGTTCTTTGCCAAAAGCACTGTGATAGGTAAAATTAACCTGTCCGTTTAAAAAATAAATAAATTTGCTTTTAATGCAGCTGCAGTGGTCTGCAGTCACCAAGATAGTGAGTACTTGGTTTAAATCATTAAGCTCTGTAACTTGTATACCCATTGCAAATATTATTTGTTGAGCAAACCACATGGTACAAGTACAAGGTAAAAGCATGGGGTTTTATTATTTTTCATATACCAAAAAGTATAGCAACATTGTGGTGTATTATTTAAGAACAATTCTTTACAAATTTACCATAGCTGGTTTTGCAACCACCATGTTTAACATTGCAAGATTTTTCTCAAATGTAGTACATCCGTTTAATGTTTCAGCTTAATATAAGCTTTTGTAAAACAGCATTCTTCAGTTATGGGAGACTTAAATAAAATAAAATCCTTGTTAAGCATTTTTTTCTCCAATTAAATTTTACTTTCTCCTAGAGAAATGGTTTTTGAAAGCATATCTGATGATATAGGATTAAGACAAAGTACTAGAATGTTTTCTATGTATTATTGTTTTATATATATGTGTAATATGATATTACACATATATATATGTGTAATATACATATATATGTATATGTGTATACACACACACATATATATGTGTAATATGATATTTATGTGAATTAGAAGTCTTTGTTAAACCAACTGCCAAGACTTAAGTTACTATGTGCAGGACTGTAGTTTTTCATCCCATTTTACTGTTATTCCAGAAACTCTCTAGGGAAAGTCGATCATCTCTTACTATCTGCTTGTATGAAGTCTTAGATATTGATGCTCAAATCTAATCTATCAGCAGTAATAAAGTAATCCCCCATTGGTAAGAGAAGCATATCCCGTTTACTTGCAGGGTGTCTGAAGTCTACAGCATTATTGTAAACATTGCTTTAAAAGTTAGACCAAGGATTACCTAGTACGTTCCTTAATCATCTATTTTCTTTCAACAGATATCCAACAGGCTTTGTATGAGCTTGCATACCACGTTGTCAGAGGAAACTTAAAGCATGATCAAGCCTCTAATGTTCTTGGTGATGTCATAGTAAGTATATATTTGTAATAATTGCAAACTTACTAAGTTTTTAGTTTGTTAGAAAAGTCGGAATGAAAATCAAGCAGGATAATATTCAACAGACTTGTTTTTCCATGTCTAAAAAGTTGTTCTTGTCAAATCCTTTTTCTTCATTTGTGTGCACTTGAAATATATGTAGTCTGTCAGGGTTTTGTTTTTTCCCCTACTTTTTGCACTGCGGAATAGATATATTCATTTTAACATAAATTAAAAATTAAATAATTTTTTAAGGGTGTATGAAGACTGATGTTTTTAATAAATGCTAAAAATAGATTTAACTTGCTTATGCAGCATGTCTGTAATGCCACCTACTGGTTTTTATAATTTACATCTTTCTTACAGTGTAATAATGTGCATGTCTGCCATTTTACTATTGAGATGTCTTAAGTCCCACGACTGCCTTTAAAATAATGCATTAGACTTATTTTTTGTTTGAAAAAGGTTTTTCTTAAAATGCTTTGAATAAATAGAGAAACGAGGGAAAAGAGTATTTTCTTCTAAACTTCTAAGGTTACCAAATGTTCCTAAAAAAAAAAAAAAAAAATTCTGGGGGGAAAAAAATTTTAAAAAAATCTCCTAAAAATGATTTCTTATTCTTTTCAAGTTCTTAGATTGCTGTTTTGACATGTATAGAACATTAAGAAAAAACACCTTTGTCAAAACAGCAATCTAAGAACTTGAAATGTATAGAACATTAAGAAAAAACACCTTTTGCAGTAATCTGTTCTAGGATAACCTTTTTAGGTTTTTAAACTTCTGCATTGGGTTTGAGAGAAGTCAAGGCTGAAGTGCACCTTGCTGTTGGGGTAGCATGTGATAACGTTTGATCTTTAGTTACCGTAGGAAATTGTAATTTATTTGGTGCCTGAGAAAGCGTAGTTTACTGTACAGGCTGGTGCTGCTCTTCAGACAGGGAGTTCCATTGTGCTAGAGAAATGGAGGTAGTAACCAGAGGGTTTTGTCCCTGGCCACTAGATACTCTTTTAAATTACATGAAAATGTTATTTCATTACATATCAATAATTAGTACAGCACTTATGTTAGATATTAGTCAATAATTGAGCCTTTTAATCATTAATTAATCTGAATTATTAATTATTATTACTAATGATATTAATAACCTGCATTATTAATTAATCTGAACTTACTTTATGATGAAGTGTTGTTTTATGTAATGGAATAAGAATTTTCTAAGTATACATATTGGTGTTTCTTTATTCACTAAGTGTGATCATTTTCTTTTTTAGGAATTTCGGGAAGACATGCCTTCCATCCTAGCTGATGTGTTCTGCATATTAGGTAATTTGGGTTCCCTTCCTTTCAGCATTACGACAGATTTGGAGAAGTAAAAGCTTTGTGTGTTTGCTTGTTGACTTCTTCAGGAAATTTCATTTGTTGTTGATGTTTTCTCTATGGTTCTAATTTTTCCTGTGGGTATGTGTGGAGTGGTTTTGTGTGGTTGTGTTTTGCTTGGTTTTTGTAATGTCTGCTTTCCATTCTTTTATTGAGTTTTCCACTCCTTTTGCAGCTTGTCGCTTCCTGTAATGATGTGCCTTTTTAAACTACTTTAGAGGGGTGTGCTTCCTTGGCCATTGTTTTATGGCCTGTCTTCCCATAGGAGTGAATTTATGAATTGCATTCAGTAGTTGACAATGCAAAAGAAAAGAATGGAAATAGAGAATCATAGCTAGTAAAAGACTGTGGACCAGGCAGTAAATGGTAGTTACTCTGAAGACACAGGGAAGGAGACTAGAACATTACATTAAGGCTAGGATCACACAGTTATTTTAAGTTCTTTTTTCTCTTACAAAACAAGAAACTCTTATAAATGCCTCAAGTAATGATTTCTTTTTTCCTTTTTTTTTTTTCCATCTTCTTTTATACTAGATATTGAAACAAGTTGTTTAGAAGAAAAAAACAAGAGGGATCATTTTACTCAACTGGTGTTAGCCTGTTTGGTAAGTTGCACTTAAAGTCTTTTGGTAAAAGTATATGTCAAAATCTAACAAGAAAAATCAGACAGTTTTGAAGCTTGCTTTTTTTTTTTGAGGAAGAGACTATTACAATGTTTTAACAAATTCCCAAATAATTTAAAAATGCATCTTCAAAGTGTTATGATAGAGTAATATAGTGTAGTTGTCCCTTGAATTCTTTAAAGAGTTTTGAGTTAGCTTAAATTTTTCCCCCTGTCTGTTCAACAGAAATTTTGCTTCTGAAGTATGTTTTGAGTTGGACTTCTCCTTTATGCAACCTCCTGTCTTTAGAAGTGGCATTCCTAACCACATGGAATAAGCTTGATTTGTAGGAGTATTCAGCATATGAAAATAAGACTTTTTCTCCCAGAATATGAGACAGAATGGGTATGAGCTTTGTAAACACGCAGTTCTTGCAGGTAATATCCCTAGATGATATGCAACATATACTTTGTAACAAGCAATTAAGCTCTAGGGCTTGTTTCTTCAAGGTGCTCTTATATATAAAATCTACCACTGTAAAATTCCAATTTCACCTAAATAGTTTCTCAGTTGTCACTTCTATGTTTGAAGCAGAATGCATTTAGTATCATGGTATGTCATGATATTTGAACTTTTTTTTGTAGTCAGAATGCATATGTAGTGTTATATTATCCAAAGTAATAATCAGATGGTTTCTAGGTCTTTGTAACTGACAAATTTGATGTATGTTTTTGGTGTTTTTTAGTATCTTGTATCTGACACTGTCCTAAAGGAGCGTTTAGATCCAGAGACACTGGAGTCATTAGGACTTATCAAGCAGTCTCAACAGTTCAATCAGAAATCTGTTTAAATAAAGACAAAACTATTGTAAGTTTTGGGGCAAGGGTTGTTTGGGGAGTGGGTGGGGAGGGGCAATGGTAATTAGTCTGGTAACAATGTTTTCTAACAATGTGTAATGTTTCTTTTAATAAAATACTCAGTTTTCTTTAGGAAATGTGTTTTGTTGCGCTTTAACGTGTCATTGACAAAAGAACCTCGTTAGCCCTCTTAGTTTTCAAACTCTTGAGAAATGTAAAATCTTTTTTAATGTCACCTATTGCTATGGCTTTTGCTAGTGATTCCATATATGCAGATTAAATACTTAATATTTAATTTTATTTGTGACAAATGTGAACTTAGTATAAGAAAATTAATTATTGCTGTTGCATCAATTAAGCATAGGCATTTGTTTTCATAAATAAGCAAATATAGTTATGTTAGTTTTGGCAACACAGGTTGTATTTTTGTGGTGTACGTTTGGTTTTTGTCTCTGCATCCAATGTTTCAGTCTCAATCTCAAAGAACACCACATGAAACTAGAATAGGTCCTTAAGCACAGACTGTTACAGAGCAGTTCTCCAGCGTAGTGTGCAAGAACAAGCTTTACTGTTAAGTATAAGCATAATCTTGCTTTTAAATGGTCTGCATTTGAAATAAAAGAAGAGCTGTATTTGCTTGGAGAATGTTCTCTACCTTGCAGGTATTAATTGTACTGCATTCTATAATTTTTGCAATAGCTCAAGTAAATTACAAGTTCTTAAAAATGTGTTCAAAATTAGCATTTTGTATAACAAATTTAATATTGATAAGAGCATAAATAAGCTTCACTGTGGATGTGTGTTACACAATAGTGTTCAATTTCTGTTTATTTGCAGTTATAAGCAACAGAAGTTTAATTTGTTAAGAGAGGAGAATGAAGGTTATGCAAAGCTCATTGCAGAACTGGGGCAAGACTTATCTGGAAATATCACTAGTGATTTAATCCTTGAAAATATCAAATCTTTAATAGGTAAGGAATTTGCTGAAGGAACATGGGCACTGGTTTTCCTACATGGTCTTATGACTAAGAGAGTGACTTCAGCCTGCTGTTTGAGATGATCTGTGGATCAAATAATACGTCATGCAGGCGTGTAGTGCGATAGAAACACGTATTGGTAGATCACCTTGGATAGAATTATGACATTTGGAAGTTCCTGTTTCTGTGGCAAAATTAGTTTTGGGAATGTTGTGTAGTTTAAACTTAATTTAGATACTGAATTTACAGTACAGCCTTAAATATGCATGCTGTGATTTTGATTCATTTCAGCAGTATTTTTTGAGGATGCACTTGTCATCTCTTAGCAGGCAGATTGGAGTGTAACAAAGTAATGCTTTTTGCTATTTTAAGGTGCTCGGTTCAATGCATGAATATTCTTTTAGTCTTAAAGAGGTTGAAGAAGTGATTCCTTATGAAGAGAAATGAGAAGTAGTAAATGTTCTTCCTTTATCTAGTTCTGTTTCTGATTTGTCCATATTTCTAAGTTGAGTCTTGGCGAGTGTCACAATCAAAGTGCAAAATACATTAAAAACAGGAAATATCTGTAATTCCCCATATTTTACACTTCCTTTTTGAATAAAGAGTTTTATACAATATATTGATGTTTGCACCAGTGCCTGTTTCATATGGTGCCAGTGCAGTAATGGTCAAAAGGCTATGATACTATTTTATAAAAGATAATTTTTCATCTATCACAGAATGTTGCCTGAGACTGTCAAATCCCTGTAATAATACTGCTTGTTTTGGAAGAGAGCTAGAGAAGAAGGTGGTTTTTTACTGTAATAACTAGCAAAATACACACTCAGTTTGAGGAATTTTATAACAAAATATTTTTCTGTCTTCTGGAATTTTAGGAATTGCAAGTAGACTTCCTAGAAATTGTCAAGTCTTTTAAAGTACTGACTTGCAGTAGGTCCTGGTATAGTGGAAATGGCTTTTGGGAAGGAAAGACTGATGCAATTACATATCTGCACAGTGGATGTGCCTGGATAAAACTTCTCATGGCACAATGAAGAAAATAGTCTAGATGTGGATTCTTTTGATATAAGTAATATTTCGGTCTCAAGCATGTCTCCTGGAGTTTTGGTGGAAAAGTTTATATAGTAAAATAGAGGTATGATTACAACATTGGCGTACCTGATCTATGTCCTTGCTCTTGCTCCCCTCAAAATAAACAAACTGTTCTCCCTAATGCTAGCAATAATACTGAATTAACAGGACAGTACAACCAGGTGGATCAGGTTGTAGCTCAAACCAGAACAATTTTTGGGGTGTAAAATAATTTCTAGCTGGCTGATTTGTGTGTCTGCATGAATATGTGTGCCAGCACAAGGGGAGAGGAAGCAGCCCATGCCTTTTGCTGGCACTGTGGTATGAGTGAGGTTGGCTTTTTACGTATTAAATATTTGCATTAAGATGGTAATTTCTAGTTTTTCTGTAATCTGAATTGAAAGTCCTGTTTAGTATCTTTGCCTAGTTCAGTATTCAACATAAGTCAAAATGATTGATGCTGTATTTACAGATGATCCAGATTATTTTGCTGTAGATAAATCCAGGCTCAGTTTGAACTGAAAAGCATTAACTTTAACACATTTGTGGTTTAGTAACAATGAAAATGAAAAGTAGCAATGTTAAACTTCTCTATTCTGTTCTTCTCCACTAGGATGTTTTAACCTTGATCCTAACAGAGTTTTGGATATTATCTTAGAAGTCTATGAGTGCAGGCCTGAGTATGATGACTTCTTTGTACCACTGATAGAGTCTTACATGTACATGTGTGAACCTCAAACTCTATGCCATATCCTTGGGTTCAAATTCAAATTTTATCAGGTAATGTATTTCCATTCTTAATTTTTGTTTTTGGTGGTTGGTTGTACTCAGTGTTGAACTGCAGTCAGTGATAACAGATTTTTGCTGCAGACTTTTTTTTTTTCATAGAAATTAATTTCTGAATTGTAAAATTCCAGTATTGAAAGCAGTAATTTCATGATTTGAGTGGAAGTCTCTAATGTATGTTAGAGGAGAATGCTTAGCGTTCTCCAAGACAGCTGAAAACAATCTTGATACCTTCCATTTGAACTAGTATAGTTATATAAGGACTGGCATTAACAAAGAGATTGTACCTTATAAACAAAAGAGTTGTCCCCAGGAGTGAAGAGCATGTTTGCAAGGGAGTCATGGTTGATATTTGATAAAATATTAAAGGTTTTTAAAAATGTATGGTTAGGAATTGCATACAAGCACCATAAAGTGTGAAGATAGTTGAATGTGTTTGTTTCTGAAAATTCTGATTGTGTATCGCAGTTAAGTCTAGTGGCTTTGGAGTAATAGCAGTTAAATAACACGATAACAAGGAGAACTGTGGGTTAATATGTTTCATCTGAACTTTGAGTAGTTTCTTTTCTGTTTCATGACCTTCTGCAGTGGTTTGATTGCTTTTTTCTTAAATTTGGATTCTTGTCCTTTTTAGGATCCAAGTGGTGAGACACCTTCCTCCTTATACAGAGTTGCTGCTGTCCTTTTGCAACACAATCTCATAGATTTGGAAGATCTCTATGTTCATGTAAGTGACAGTGCTTCTCTGTCAAATGCCAAAACTAAGAAAATTTTTAAAAAAACAAATATTTTACCCTATTCCTAAAGCTTCAGATTCAGGACATAGTATGTAATACCTGTATGCGTACATGTTTAATGTCTTTTAAAATTTCCAGCACTTTCTAATACTACATATTCAGATAAACACATACTGAAATATGGATGCTGATACACTTTGAATTATCTGTGTAGCATCCTCCAGATTGTTTACCTCCTGCCTGAATAGGAGATAGGAGGTAAATGCCTGATATGCTTTAAGTGCCCAAGTAACCTTCCTTAAGAACTAGACCGTTTGAGTGTTTTGCTTTACAAGATCAATTTTTGACAAAAGTGGTAGGACAATCAGCTCCTAACATTCTTTGTTTAGTTAATAGTAGGATTTTTTTTAAATTTACATATTTCTGAATAGGCCTCTGATTCCATCTACAAGAATTCTGACCATTGGTTAGGTTGAAAGAGGAAAATGGAGTTACATGTTCAGATTTAATCAAAGAGACTTATCCTCTCCAATCTGACAGTCTTATCAACCAACCAACGTACCAATTTGGCAGATGGTAAACAGAATGTTATAGTTATCAAAATAATTTTACATTGTACATGAATTTTTAATTTCAGAATATCCATAGATATTTTAAGACTTTTAACTCTTCTACAGAAATCAAGGAAATGAGCTCTAGTTACAGCTATGAAAACTTTGGAATGTAGTCCTGCCATTAATTTGTGTGGCAGTTAATAGCATTAGTCACAATCTGACTTGTCAGTAACTGTCTCTGGCTTCATAGGAGTTTTTTGGCTAAAAACGTGTCAGGTAGAGCAAGAGTAGGAGTGCATGTCTCAGATAATCAGTGTGGAGGGAGGAATATGTGATAATGCTAGTTTGTTAAGGAATGTTTGTAAACTTACAAAACAAATGCTCAGACTCAGAATTACAGTGGCCTGTGCAGTCTCAACTCAGACCCGTATAGGTATGGGCATGTTTTCTGACAGTCTCACAGGTAGAATGGTCCCTGCGTTCATTTATACTGTTCACCTTCATCATGTTGAGTCTCAGTATCACTTTTAATCTACTTTCATTCTAGAATCTCTCTGCCAGTCTCTCTGTCTTTGTCTTTGCATGTTTGGGATGGCATTTTTTTTCCTCTTTTCAGTTCAGGCTTAATTTAACTTGCTATGGGAGTTTCAAGAAAATAATTAGTGTGTAGGTGTGGAGTGTTAAGTGGTATATATTGTGCAGCTCCTATACAATAGCAGCTGTCAGGATTATTGTTCATATCAAGAATGTTCTCCCCATCTCTGCCCCCCCCCCCATCCCCTTCCAAGCCTGTAAGAACTGTTTTCCATTTTTGTGTATATACACACAGCCATATGTAACAAGTATTGCATCCTGAAGGTATAATTTACCCCTTGAAATTCCACACTAGGTATTTCTTGGTGAATCTTAGTAGGTTACCTGTGTTTTCAAATGAGAAAAGTGTAGCTCTTTAAATCTTTTGCCTTTCCAAGTGGGATTCTTTCTTCCCCAAATTTCTATGAAACTGAGGAATTCTACTATCTTTTCTCTGAAGAAGCTGATGCTTAGTCTTTCCTTCTTCTACTGCCCGTTTGGGAGGGGAAAAAACAGTAAAAATCTTCCCTTGTTAAAAACAATAGAAGAAAAGATTACTGTATCAAAGAGGTCATAACTCTACAGTAAGTTTTGATTACTTACTTGCAGTTAAAGGCTGAGCATGATTTTAGGAATCAAATTGAAGTTTGGCTTTCTCAGAAGAAAGAGCTTTTCTGTCGCACAACTTGACCTTTTAATTTTTTGAGTGTGGGGTTATATTTCTCACCCTGATCGTTCTCAAGTACGAGACTATGTTGAGGTTTTATCATACTAGGTATCTCTTAATGTAAGATGTTTTTTAAGGAACAGATGTTACATGTGTTTAACCCACATTGCTGATAAATAGGAAATTTGGTAAGCTTTAAATGGTATTCCTTTAAAATAAAGTGCAATCAAAATGTGTGTCTAAGTAGGTTACCTGGTTTTCCTTGGTGATGAAGTTTTTTTTTTTCTTTAGATGAGCAAGTGAAAATTTATGCTTTTGAATATTCACTTTGTTTTAAGGCACTGACCTTTGTAAATGTTATCATAAAGTATGTGTGTAACTGTCACCATATAGCTACAGTGGAGTGGTAAATCGGAGAGGGGAAGGGGAGCTTATACAACTAATGGTTGTGAGGAAGTAGAACAGTATTATTTCTCCTGAGTCCTTGATTTCAGAATAGTCTGTTAATAGTATATTTCCTTGTTGGGATGATGGTAGCAAGGAAAAGAATCTTTCAGGGAGTAAGTCTATCTGATAGTAACAAGGAAGGAAAAACTTCTTTTTCGAGCTCAAGTGATCAAAAGTAGCAGTAGGTCACTTTAATTTTCAGATACAATGTTTGCTCTGGCTTTTTTTTTAGCTTCTTCCAGGGGATAATGCCATCATTGAGGAACACAAGCGAGAAATAGTGGAAGCTAAGCAAATTGTCAGAAAACTTACGATGGTCGTCTTATCCTCTGAAAAGACTGAGGAAAAGGAGAAGGAAAAAGAAAAAGAGGAGGAGAAAACAGAAAAGGTATGTTTTGTGGATAGTTTCCTTTCCAAGAAAATTATTTCCAAGAAAATTATTTTAAGTTATTTTAAACTAAATATAATAATTGTTATGAAAACATTTTTATATTTATTTGGAACAGACAGGTATGTAGTTCTTGGAAGGCTTTTGTCTATCCTCTGAGTGCACTTCCATAATATTGAATGTACAAAAATGCATGGTTTGCAGCTTGTTCTGGATTTCTGTAGGTTTAATGTTCTTGGTTCAATGGCTAATTAATTTCTTTCCTCCCTTTTTGTTGTATCAGCTCCACTGAATATGACCCAGCATTCATATACTTCACAATCTTTAACAACTCTGTTTTCTAGGACCTGTGATAGTATAATCCTAGTTGATTTCTTAAATAAGGACATTAGTAAGAGTTTACTCCTTATTTCTCCCAATCAAGAATTGGGATAAAGAATTGCCAGACTTATGAATGCTGGTATAATTATCCTGCATTGTAGAAAAAGGTTTTAACTGAACACTTTTAGTTGTAACTGTCCACTGTGCTTTCCATTAGATCTGTGTCTTTGTATGTGTGAATGTATACTCTTCATTTAAGGTGCTACTACATCATGTATTGTTCATGTTGCTCTAGGTCCAAGTTGTTTCAGTGTGTCCAAGCCTTACTTTAAAAACAAAATTATTTATCTTAGCAGCCTTTCTGTTGTCATCTTCGTTTGAGTGTCTTAAGTACTGCTCAAACATCTTATTTAAAACAAAAAAAGTAAAATAAAAGCTTGATATTTGCATTTTATAAGTGGTGTACTGGAGAGGGGGGAGGGGTCCATCAGTCTTGACAGTTTCTGTTCTTAATTTTCTGTATCCTCCTAGATTCATTATATCAATCTGTTTTGTCTACTTATTCCTATTTTTTTCTACCCCACCTTGATTCTGTACATCTGACCTTCCTTCCTCCCTCCATTTTTCTTGCCTAGTTTGAAAAATCTAATTTCATTTTCTTCCCTCAGGCAGCTGATATAGTCACTGCTCTCTGGCTCTCAACTGCAGCCACATCTGCTGCTTAAACTGATTCCTTTCACTAGCTTTAAGTTTTTGATCCCCCTCCCACTCATTATTTCAGTATCCCTTTTGATTATACCACATTGCTTTGGTTCACCTTCTGTGCAGTCGGATGAGGCTGCCTGGTATTCCCTGAAGCGTGCACATTGCCATGTTCTGATGGAAAACTAAACTCTTGATGGGACATGGGGAGTGTGTATATTGCAAGTAATGTCAGTAGAATTAAGACAGTTTTTATGGCTAGTTTTCCATCAGAACATGGCAAACTCTTGATGGGACATGGGGAGTGTGTATATTGCAAGTAATGTCAGTAGAATTAAGACAGTTTTTATGGCTAAGCTTTAGAATTAAGAACTAGGGAATTTTAAGCTCCAGCAGAAACTGCAACATTTTTCTGAAGGATTACAATGACAAATAATGAAGTCTGAGCCTTTGTGACTGGAAAATGGAGAGCTGTACTTAACAAAAACAATTTCTGTGACTCTTTACACAGTTATGCAATGCATGCTGTTTCTTGAAAAGCTTGTTTCTGTGTTAGTATTTTTGTATGTGATTAGCTGTGAAATTCATAGCAATTAGTAGAGTAACTACATGTGAAAGCTGTTGACAGTCTAAATTTGAGTACTTTATATCCACTGTGCAGTTTTAATGTACAATTTTTTGACGTGGTACCATGGAATAAATGCCTGGATAAGGAAAATAGTGTTTAACGATTACTGACTTAACTTTTCTTTTAAATCCACAAAGTGCTTGTTTTTTGTGGCTAAAATTTATTATTGTCTTATGACTTTAATATGAATAATTTAGTACTGGCAAATGCACTATCTACTTTTGCCTTTTAAGATGTGCTTGACATAACCGAATAATAGGGAGATACTTGAGAGGTCACAGAACTCAGCAGTATGGCTAGATTTGACAGCAATTCCAGACTGACTCTTCTCTGTGCCATGCATGCTTTTGCTTTTGGAGAGCATGTTTCAGAAGAGCTTGCTTACCTAAAGAGAGACCCGGTCAAGCAGCATGCGTGTGTGTGAGCAGTGACTGCTTTGGAAATAGCATACTAACACATAAAGCCCAGAAAGGCTGTGTGATAGAAACATGGATTCCAATATAGTTAGTAATCACCCAAAAAACCCCAATCACCAAAAATTTGGTGTTTAGTATTGAACTTTAACTGGTATGTTCATACCAATTAAATAACTGTTTTATGATGGGTTTTTTGTAATAATACGACTTCTAATTTGAGAAGTCTATTGTATTGAACATGGATTTCAACCTTTCTGCGTATACTGCACAAGTAAAGTTTTTAAACACTTCAGTAAAGGATCAGCATACCCTTTTGTTAACATGGTATATATTGACTTAAAAAGACAATTCTTGGCATCAAAGAAACTTGAAGTAGTTACATGGTAAAATAACATTAGTGTGTGCATTTCTAATTGCACATGTATCTTTTTAATCTTTCAGAGGCTCATCTTGTTCTGATGTGCAGATACATTTTTTTTTTATCCCCGAAGGAAATACTAAAATTTCATTACTACAGAACTTCAACGTGAATATAGAACAGATCTGTCCATTTTGTTTTGTTCTGAAACTTTCCTCTGCATGTTACTGTGTACTAGACTGTTTTCTGTTTTCAAAACTATGAGAAAAATAGTTGCCAGTGTTATAAAGAAGTTTTAAAAGGAAAAAAAATACTAAAAAATCCATGCAAATCATAGAACCACAGAAGCATCTGCTTTGTAATTCATTTTTGTTCTTGTCAGTCTGTCTTGTCTGTTTGCATGATTTAAATAAAACTAGTTTTTTGCCTTAAAATGTTTAAACGTTTTGTCCTAGACTTGTAATCTTCCCTCCCTTGGTGTAAACATCATCTTAGGCTTGTAGTTACCTACAGCTAGTTTGCCGTCACTATTCCTTACCATTAGTCATTTACAAATAGACTTTTACCTTGGGGACCAGGGAAAACCAATTTATAACAATAAAATATATCAATACCATGCCTTCAAGCATTTTTACATGGGCATGGTCTTAAGAGGAAATAGTTTACAATTATGCCTATATTGCAAAATGGGATATTTGGAAAACTTCCTGTAGACTTGCACTTAAAACTAGACTCTCCTAGAGTAGAAGCTAATGTGAAACTTATGATACAGACAAACTAAGAGACAGGTAAAGGTTCTGGGTTTGGTTTGGTGTTGTGTTTTTCTTTGTTTTTGTTTTTGTGGTTTTTTTTTTAAGTAATCTGATTTTTTGCAAGAGAAATTCATGCTCTTAAATCCAGAACAACACACAATATGAATGATTCTTAAATGCTTGCATTGTTCTTAAAATGTTATGTAAAGAAATAAGCTGCAATAGATTGTGACGTTTTGAAAAGATCAGACATATGTCAGATAACTTTATAAACTTCTGTTTTGAACTTTAACTCTTTTCTTTGATCCAGATGTTAGATTCTACGTGGACTGGTTTATAGCTTTTGAAGTGTGCTTATTGTCTAAATGTCTAGCTGAATTTTATTTTACATTTTTTTTTTATTACATAGTTGAAATAGGTTCTTTTTTTTTCTTCTCTAGCTGTGAATTACAATTTTTTTATTACATAGTTGAAATAGTTTTTTTTTTTCTTCTCTAGCTGTGAATTACAGCTGCATACTGCTTAAGGAGAAATATAAAGAAGACTTTAGTGATACACTTTTTCATTGTTTGTTATCTTGCAGCCTCCTGATAATCAAAAGCTTGGTTTATTGGAAGCTTTATTAAAAATTGGTGATTGGCAGCATGCACAAAGTATTATGGATCAGATGCCTCCGTTTTATGCTACTTCACACAAGCCTATTGCGATCGCCCTTTGCCAGCTTGTACATGTGACAATTGAACCTCTGTACCGCAGGTAAAGTGAAAAGGAGAATTCTGTTGCTACATAGG
The DNA here is from genome assembly GCF_000699145.1 of Aptenodytes forsteri. Lineage (NCBI taxonomy): Eukaryota > Metazoa > Chordata > Aves > Sphenisciformes > Spheniscidae > Aptenodytes > Aptenodytes forsteri. The sequence goes on from NW_008794951.1 coordinate 2,414,851, forward strand.
GGAAAACTACTATTTATTTATAAGCATGGATTCACTAATAAGCCTAACTGTATTGATACATTTCTAAAATTTTCACTTTTGTTTCATGTGAAATGCTGCACATCTTATTTTTCAGAGTTGGTGTACCTAAAGGAGCTAAAGGGTCACCAATTTCTTCTTTGCCAAACAAGAGAGCACCAAAACAAGCAGACAGCTTCGAGGACTTGAGAAAGGAAGTGTTCAACATGCTTTGTTACCTTGGTCCTCACCTCTCCCATGATCCCATTTTATTTGCAAAAGTGGTGCGCCTTGGAAAAGCATTTATGAAAGAGGTTGGTATGACAGAACAGCTTGTCAAAACTTGAAAAATACCAATTCCTCTGATGTCAAAAAATGCTCAAGTCTTACTAATTGTGTATATATTCAAATACTGAAACATTGACTAAGGACAAATCTGGAGAATCTTATTTCAATTCTTGATCGTTTTTATGATCAATAAACATAACAAACGTTTTTATGAACAACTTAAGGCACTTTAGGTTTATAACCAGGAATATTTAGTGATAACTGATTTCTCATTATGGTCTTCATCTTTTAAAACAATATCTGTGTATGGATTTTTTTTAAAGAAACGAACATATGATACTAATTGCATGGAAGCTTTTACATTATTAGAGCGACAGTGTAGACAATGGGGAACAATAACCTAATACATATCCAGTACTTAAAATAGTACTTTCTATTCCACATGTTAGGTTACTTGTGAAGTAGGGGATGTTGCATCTTTTTAATTAGTGAGGTCTCCCCCTGTTCTGCCAGTTAAAATGCTGCTATTCTTGAACTTGTGTCAATGACAAATCTCTGGATGCCACTAAGGATGGGTTCAATATGGGGATCTCAAACACCGTATAAAGCCTCAAGTTGCCAACTTTAGAAATAAAATGGCCTCTTGAGATTTGTTGTTGTCTTTTGACCATATCTTTACCATGTATATATTGAAAGATTGGTAGTATGACCTGTTTTAAAAGGCTGCAAATTGAATTTATATTCTGAACTCCCCTGGAATGTACTCAGTAGCTCAGACTGAGGCTAGTGATTTCTTTGGGTACTTTTCTGGCAATTTGCTATTTGACTAGCAGATTTTGTTTTATTTTCAAGTCAACAATAGAGGGTTTTAAAATTTTTTTTTTTAATAGAAGCTCAGAGAAACTTTGGAATTCCTAGTTTTTGAAATTTATTATTATTATTTATTATTATTAATCAAACCACACACACCTCAACTTAAAAATCACTATTTTTGTTACCTAGCTTTTTATTTTAACTTACAACTGAAAGTTGGAGAGGTTGGTTGATCTAAATGGTACTAGAGGGGAGATTTTCAGTTTTATAACTTTCTTTTTCTTAAAAGTATTTTTTTATTTCAACTACAACTAACAAATACTGGAACGTTCAAAATTTACGTACCACCTGAGGGGAAGCTTTCATGGCCAGCTGTACTTGATGCAGAGCTAAGAACACGGCTAATTCTTGGGATTGAAGATCTTTTTGTCTAATTTAACAGATTTTGGCAAGAGAGTTTGCTCTCATCAGGTTCCAAGATGCAATGATAGGGTGACAGAAGCTACACTAAGTTTGGGTTCCAAGTAGTCTTTGTAATAAAATCATGAAAACTTCAAGTGGTTCCATCTTCCCCTACTTCCATATCTTTGTAGGAGGTATAATTTCTCAGCATCTTCTCATCCAGAATGATAAGATTTCCCAATGGTTAATACTCTTGTTTTATAGCATGCTTATTTCTTGCTGGCCTGTGAGAAGACTGATGTTTGCCTGATATGCTATGTTGCAGTGACAATGCAATTAATTTGGAAATTATAATTTCAAGGGAATAATTCATTTTACTGCAGACTATTAGGACTACTTTGTAATTAAGTTCAAGTACTGAAGGTTTGTGAGAAAGGCCTTATTTCTGTGGATATGTACAGTAGAATGGAGATTACTTGGTTATAGGAATCTCTTGTGCAGTTTTACTGTAAATATATGAATATAATAGTTTAATGTGTTTCTGACAAGAATGAGCAACATTTTAGCTATTTGCTCTAGGTTGGAACTGTGAAGAAATTCGTCAGTGACAGAGTGGTTAAGGTAACATAGGGAAAGTTATTTTAATGCACTATTGCCATCAGCATGTTGTAGTTACGAAACTACATTTAACACACAGTAGAAATACTTATAACTGGAGGTGATTTTGACTGTAAGTTAACCCATACAGTAGTTTAAAAGTTAGACTACTAACATTGCACTGCAGCTTTCATGCTCAAGTGTACCTTTAAAATGATTGTGCACTTACTGGTGTGATAGCTTAATATGCCTTTCACGGTGAGCGGAACAAGAAGAGAGAAAAGAAAATAATTTAATAATGAAGACAAAAAGCTTAAGAGGGTATTATTGTGAGAGAAAGGTGGGGAAAATAATCTATGGCTGGTGATAATTGGGTTGGAAATCCTGGGGTGATTTTAGGTAAAAGGTGAATGCTTAGGGCATTTTTTTTTCCTCTCCTCCAGTAAGAAAATTCAGTATTTCATATATAATAGTAAGTTTCCGTAATATTTTAGTTCTTACCTCTTTTTGAGCAAAAGTGTACAAAGCCCCTATATATGTAAGCAATGCATTTTATCTATGCATTTGAATTTCTGTTCAAAAATATTTTAATGCTGACAGATCTGGAAAATTAAACATTTACTAGACATGTGGCCCTTTATGCTTTTGCTGAGATAGCCTTGTTCTGAAACTGTAACTGTTACGTTAACTATGCTACAATTAACATGATTGTCTTTTGTTATAGTTTCAGTGTGATGGAAGCAAACAAGAAGATAAAGAGAAAATGGTGAGTTTATTTTGGAGGATGGTGTTTTTATGCAAGATTTTAATTGAGACCAAATGTTTAATAACTGTACAACTCTCCTTTTTCTGTTGAGTTTTATGCTTTAACAAATATACGTTATAGACTTGTCTTGATTTTTTTATAGGCAGGTTTGAGCCAGTCATGGGTTTTTTGTATTCCTGTCCTTTTTTCTTTTTTTTTCTCTCTCTCCTGCATTCCTCATACCTAATCTTGTTCTTTTTGTCCACTGTATTCTACTTATTTGCTCAGAATCAGCTGGAGGTACTCCAGCTGTTTATTCTATAAATACACTTTTCATGGTGGCACCTTGTATCTTAAAGAATTTACTGGGGAAAAGCATAGAGAAAAAGAGAAATTAGAAGTAGGGGAGGTGTTTAGTAGTACAATGGCTAATTTTTCTTTATTGGCTAACTTATTTCTTTCTAAATTTTCTAATTTATTGAATTATCAAGATTGGTCACAATGAAACCCAAGTGTCCAGTTCAGATCTAACATATAAAAACAAGTTGTGTTTTTTTTTAAATTAACAAGCAAGTTTTCAATATGAAGTTTGGGCAGTTTTCATTATTACTTTCATTATTATTTATTACTCCTGTTTCTCACTTGTCATGATTTCCTGACTTCCTGAATCATTGCAGAGAAAATTAGTCTCTTCTGTTTTGTTGTGGGGTTGGGGGTGGGGTGGGGGGTGTGTGTTTGTTTTTGTTTCCTGCTATGGTTATTCTAACATAGCCCAATGGGAAAGATGTGTTTAGTAAAGGGCGAGGATAGGATACTGAAAACATTGAGCTCATGTTTCTCACTTGTCATGATTTCCTGACTTCCTGAATCATTGCAGAGAAAATTAGTCTCTTCTGTTTTGTTGTGGGGTTGGGGGTGGGGTGGGGGGTGTGTGTTTGTTTTTGTTTCCTGCTATGGTTATTCTAACATAGCCCAATGGGAAAGATGTGTTTAGTAAAGGGCGAGGATAGGATACTGAAAACATTGAAATTGGTACTGTGCCTTGGGAACATGTATAATGCCTTCAGGTTTTAATCTGGGATTTTGAAAATGGAAGTAGTGGCAAGGAATACCTTAATACATTGAAAGCAGTTGCCAAAATCTATTTTCTCCTGTTGCACTTCATGCAAGTCCACAGTATATCCTTTTTTAAATGATGTATTTGATTGGAAAATCTGAGTGCAACTTGCTGAAAACTTCAGCAGCTTTGCTCAAATATCTTATGTAGGCAAATAAAATATTGATGCTATATATGGCCCATAAATTATCTAATAAAAGATATATGATGAGAGATATTTTTAAGTCCTTTTTAGATTTTTTTGTTTGTTTTTGTTTAGGAAGTCTTAATCTTGTGGCAAACTTGTATTTTATCAGTCTACTAAGATGTGCAATTTGTGCATCTCTGCATAGCATTACTTCTGATGTACTTACTTGATAGTTACCTCGAGTTTTTTGTCTTTATTTCAGGAGATACTGTTTAGCTGTTTGTTGAGTATTACCGATCAAGTCTTACTTCCATCTCTTTCTTTGATGGACTGCAATGCATGCATGTCTGAAGAATTATGGGGAATGTTCAAAACTTTTCCATACCAGTACCGGTGAGTAGAATAACTTGTTTCCATTCTTTCAAAGTGGTCTCTTGAATTGTCAGTACTAAAAATAGTTTTCCTTTACAATCTTTCAAGGTACCGTCTTTATGGGCAATGGAAGAACGAAACGTACAATAGTCACCCACTTCTAGTGAAAGTTAAAGCTCAAACCATAGACCGAGCCAAATATATCATGAAGTAAGTTGTCTAATTCCATAAATAATTATCAACTGTGATACAGTGTATTGCATGTCACCAAAACTTGACAAATACATTCCGTTTCTGACTCAGTAATTTTACTGATTATCCTTGCTCATGGAGTATTTAATGTACTGTGATTAAAAACTGTCAAATAAGTAAGGATACAGACAGATTTGTCACCAATAAGGGTATTTCATCTGTGAAAAATGTCCCATTAAATTATTTAAAACCTTTTCCATGGGTGTGCTGCTGTTTGATTAAATTGCTTTGCTTATGCAAATGTCAAGAGTGCAACATATTTTCTCTAGGTATGGAGACTTTTTAATCTGAAGAGTCTCAAAAGTCTTGTCACCGTTTCTACAGGTTTGGAAGTAGGGCAATAAGTTGAATTGAAGGGAGCGATTCATTCTCATCTTCAAGTGGGCTCACAACAATTTCAGATTTCCCTCACACTTAACGTCTCTGACATCATTGTCGGGGATTTGGGTTCTCCATTTGTTGTTGCCAAAAGCAAATGCTATGGTTTTATAATGTGGATAACTAGAACCTTTCTACATAGGCAAGACAGAATAATTGTTACTGGGTAAAAGACTTTGGACTTGCAGCTGTGAAAGCTAGAAACAATGATTTTGATATTCTCCTGACTTGCTGCATAGCTAGCATAGACCATAAAACTTTACATCCCTTCTCTTGTACGGTGGATTTCAGTTGTGCAGATGAGCCACAGTGCTGTCAGTTGTTGAGATTGCTACGTGTACAATTTCCTTCTGTGTATCGACTTCAGGTTTCATGTTAAGCTCATATCTTCAGTAGGGAATGCTGTGGAAGCGTAACACAATGAAATTAATACTGTTTTTCAATGAACTGAATGCAACAAATGCAAAATGACTGATATGTGGCTAAATTAAATGTGCAGGAGAGATTAACAGCATCGCAGCTATTTTTATATGTGGTATAGGTCCCACTGACAACTTCCGAATGCAAAGTGCTCCAAGTTGAAACTAGAATACAGTCCATAGTAATATAGGGACAACTGGTTTGTTTGTACTGTCTGCACGTTATAGGATTATAAATTTCAGATTCCCAGAGGAGTAATATTTCTATGCTTAAATTTCTTAAAAACACATCTGCCAGTGAGAATTTAATCTCTGTGACTAACAAAGGTGTTTCTTCACTGGCACTAACCTGTTGTTTGAGTATTCTTTTAGCTTGTCTGTTGCAATAAAGTATGTTCTTTTTTACAGGCGTTTAACTAAGGAAAATGTGAAACCCTCTGGAAGACAGATTGGGAAGCTCAGCCACAGCAATCCTACAATTTTATTTGATTATGTAAGTAGTTACATGTATTTGAATACTATTTCATCCTAACAATAGATATTAAAGTATGGGAAGGGACCTGCTGTCTTAGTGAGAGGGCAGTTCTAATTTCATTATTTTTTACTTTTGATGCAAATTTTAAAATATGGTAATTTATTAGTAGTGCACAGGTCTGAGATACTATATGTGACAATAGCTCTTGAATAACCACAACTGCACAGAAAATTACATCCACTTATTTGTAGGAGCAAAGTATTTAATTTGGGATAGCTGAGGTGGGTCTCAGAGATACAGGGATGTGCTGATCAGGTTATGCAGAATGCAAATTCAAGAAAACATAAAGCTTTGAAGTCTGAAATACAGCTACGAAGTCGGGGAGGATTTTTAAGATTACGTGGTGCTACAGAATGCTTGAGAGGTGTAAAAGTATGTTGATGGACCTCCACCTTATTCACAAATGTGACTTGTGATTATTGATCTACCAGTTTTCAGATTTTACTTGAAGAAACTAATACTGCAATACACACGCGCGCACGTCATGTACCAAAGGGAACATTGTAAAATTTGATTAATACAGTTTACTTGTATTCTTTCATGACCTAGGTTCATTTTTTTTTTTTTAATAGTCTTTTATTATTAAGTAGCAACAGAAACTCTTACTGCTAAGGTTTAGGATTCTTAAGAAATCTTAGAAGAAAATGAGTGGAATGTTTTTGCAATTTTATTTTCTATAATTGAAAAGAAAAATAATTATACAGAATTATTTTTACATGTTAGAGATGTTTCACTGATATCTCTAAGGTACTAGGTAAATTAATGAGATAACCTATTACTTTGAAAGTGGTTTAGGACCTTCTGAAAAAATTAATTTCAAAGGCTGTTTTGTGTAGGTTTTGAAGACAAGCATTGTTAAATGGTTTTAATTTATTATGTGAAAGATAAGGAATACTGTTCCTGTTCAGCTGAATGTCTTTTGTAACTTTCAGATTTTATCACAAATACAAAAATACGATAACTTAATAACTCCGGTGGTTGATTCACTGAAATACCTCACTTCACTGAACTATGATGTTTTGGCATGTATCCTTTTATGTGAATCAATATGTCTAATTACTGATAAAGTTGCAGTTGTAGCCAGATTAAATCTGTTGTCTGTGAGTAAATGTTATCTTCTATTGTTTTCTATTATTGCTGCTTTTTGCTGGAAATTTTAGTGATGTTTGCAAATATGTTTGCACTCTTAATGGGTCACAGAACCCTCTCTATCTGTTCTTTCATGCTATTAAAATTATACTTTACTTTAAAGGGTTTTCTTACTACTTTCACTCTGTTCTTGAAGGCATAGTGATCCTGTAAATGCTGAGGTAAATACTGCATTTTAAGTTACGATTTCTTTCATGATTTTATTTTTTTATACTGTAACTATGTTAGTGGATCCTCTATATCATGCTTGCTATACTTGCATATCATGTTCATATATTACAAATTGTGGAGCTGGAAAAACAGGTCTGTGTAACTTTTGTTTTTACAAATCGAGGAAAAATATTCTCTTTAACTCCACTAAAGACTGTATCATTGAAGCTCTGGCAAACCCTGAGAAGGAGAGAATGAAGCATGATGACACTACAATCTCGAGCTGGCTGCAGAGTTAGTATTCTTGTTTTATTTATTACATTAATGTTTAAAATACTTCACCTTCCCTATGATCTACCATACTATTGATCATTATGATCAGTATTTCGCTTGGATCTACCACCTAATTTTTTAAACAAAACAGAGAGCTGGCAAGTTTAATCAATAGGAAAATATTTTTTCTTTGTATTACAAAAATACATATATTGCTAACATTCCACGTGTACTTCGTTAATCCTTATTTAATGATTAGTATCTCATGAGGTGTAGTCACAGCTGTTTCTCCTTGCTTTAGGTCTGGCTAGCTTTTGCGGTGCAGTTTTCCGAAAATACCCAATTGAACTTGCTGGTCTACTTCAGTATGTAGCCAACCAACTGAAAGCTGGGAAAAGGCAAGTCTTGTAAACTGATCTTTATAAACTCAATTTTTATAATGTATTATTTGGGTGTTTGCTGATGCATGGGTGCTCAATGTAGTAGTCACTCTAGTAGTGGTAAAACTCCATCCATAATACCAGGAAGGTTAAGAAATTTAAATAGCAGAAAGAATAATATCCTCTTTAGTACATTATTTTTCCTCTAATTGTATAGCTGTGACATATTATTTTTGAAGTACTGATTTTTCATCTGTAACTGATTTTAATGCAGTTTTCTTAACAACTAACCAGACAGGGAGAAAACCCTGCTGGTCTGTAATATTGTCATAGAAATTATTGTATGTTATTTAAAAAAATAAGTATCCATGATATAAAAGGGTGTGACTGTTAACAGTTTTAGTTTTTTCTTTCGCATAATGTCTTCTCTGCAGGGATGGCTCTTAACATTTAAATACTATTTTAAATACTTTGTCCAATTTATTTAATGGCAGTTGAATGGCTTCTTGGTACATCAGTGTTAATCATAACTCAAAAAAATTTTTCAAACAAGGCTTGCAATTTGAATCTGTCTTTTCCTTTTGTCCTACCATTGTCATCACTTAGCATTGTTTCATTTATTTATTTAATTTTAATGTGTTATTTTTATCACATAGGTGAGTATCAAATTTTTTCTATTATGAATCCCTATATTCTTCTTGAAAGACAGCTTACCAGTGGAGATAACGGAGCATGTTATTTTAGGGTATTTATGTTGAGAAATCTAGTTCTGCAATGTAGACACTCAGTCTCATGTGCTCCCCTGTCCCCAATTTGTTTTGTATTCTGATGATGGTACAATAACATTGAGCTACAGAGGAGGGGTAAGTAATGTTTCTTGTCTTTCCCTGGAAGTAAGTATTAAGACTAAGTATTTTGAAAAAAATCAATTTATTTTTAATATTCAGTTTAGTATTTGGGATCATAGGGAAAAAAAATGGATTTACCACTATAACCAGTTCCATAGGACTGGAGTATTTAGGTATTTGAATTGGAGTATATGCTGGTATTGCATAGTTCCTGGACAGAAAACATACTTATGGTAGGAACAGCAAGCAAAAATATAAACAATATGAATTATTTAAATATAAAACTCTGGTTTGGAGGGCATGGGTCAATACTTTTTATAAGTAGGTCACATAAATTTCAGAAGTTACTGGAAAATACTGCTGATTTTGAATGATCATGATACAATTTACTGTACTTCTGTTGAGGAAAAGTCATCGCCCTTACAGAACTCAGAGCAGGAAGTAAAGCCTAGTCTCTGGAGTGTTTTGTATATTCTGTGTTTTAAGTAAAAAATGTTTTCCATGTTCCAAATAACCTCTCCAGACTAATTTTGCCAGTAAATTTCTAAGGCCGTGTACTATTGTAGAAATTTTTAAGAAAATTTAAAATATTCCATGTTCATGAAATAACTGTATAGATACAGTATGAAGTATGTAAAACAACAAAAGGGAGCAATAAATTTTATGATTAATTTGTTGATACTTAAAAGCTAATAACACCACACTCGCTGTTATTTTCAAAAACAATGAAATTGTTCTGAAGGGGTTCTGAAATCCAGCTGTTGAATGCCTGCATTGTTTTTAAGTACTAACTTTTTACTTGCAATAAAGAAATCCCTGTGTGCTCAGCATACTAGTTTCTTCTTCAAAAAAGAATTAATGTTATTTAACATGCATCATAGCGTTGCTTTGTACTGTGTATTGAATGACGTAGCTTCCATTTCTTAAACATATAGCTTCCATTTCTTAAACGTATTTTCTTGTTTTTACTCCACTTCTCTGTTTTCTGTGCAGCTTTGATTTGCTTATTTTAAAAGAGGTAGTGCAGAAAATGGCAGGGATAGAAATTACAGAAGAAATGACAATGGAACAATTGGAAGCCATGACTGGTGGAGAACAACTAAAAGCTGAGGTGTGTTTGTGTTAAATTTAATTAATAATAGCTATTGCTTATTAACGGTGGTTCTAAAGACTGATTCATGAACTCTGGCAGCATAGCTGAGAAAGGTGTTACTGCTTTCATCAGAGAGCTTCCCACTGCATTGAGCTTACAGGCCTTGCAGACAAGGCAATGTATACATGAGCCTTAATTGTGTTTCACAGCATCTCATATTAACGAAAGTAGCCTTTGTTATCCAGTGTTATATGACAGACCTGTCAATTATAGCAGCCAGTGAGCTTGTACGTTGTGCGGTCCTGCTGTTTTAGCCCTGCTCTGGGGGTAGCAGCTCGCTGTTGAGTAGAGTAACATCTTAAACCATTTTAACAGCTAAAGCTGTTGCAGCCTTGGTGTCAAAGACCTAGTTGAGTCTGACCTACGCTCAACTCCCTAGTGAGTTGAATAGCTATAATCGGAACTAAAATCTGAAATTCCTGTATTGAACAGAGAAGAGACTTTGAGCAGATGACAGCAGACCTAGGTCTAAAATGCAGTGTCATGATGCCTGAGCTGAAATATCACTCTTTGTTTACTGTGTAAAAGACAGACTAATAGCATGCAAGACTAGTTAGTTTCTGAGTCTTACATACATACATTGAAGTACAGGATCCAGAGAGAGTGTTTTATTGATGGACAGGAAACTGTATTGGTGTTAATTCATCAGTATTTCTGCAGTCAGAAGCACACATGGTTTCCATTTGTGATGCACTGTTTCCAAACTTGGGTAACTTTTTCTGTACTATACAGGGTGGATACTTTGGCCAAATCAGGAATACAAAAAAATCTTCTCAGAGATTAAAAGATGCATTATTGGACCATGATCTTGCCCTTCCACTGTGCCTGCTTATGGCTCAACAGAGAAATGGTGTGATCTTTCAAGAGGGAGGGGAAAAACATCTGAAGCTGGTGGGAAAACTGTATGATCAGGCAAGTAAAAACACTTGCATTTATAAGAACCCCTCCTTTTCTTTGGTAACTCCTAGTGTATCAGCACAACATATAAGAGTTCAGCACAATAAATACGAACGTGTAAGAATTTTCAAAATTAGTTACAGTAATCTCATTATTAAAATATACGGGTGTATTAAATAAATACTATATTGACAAGTGACTTCTGAGTGAAAGATAAAACATCCTTTGTCGTGAAAAGTTAAGTTCTTATTTCTTAAGTCAGCTATTATATTTTTCTGATCTTACTTTGTTAGAGGAAATTTATTTCTTCCCCCCGCCCCCCAAAAAAAGAAGCAGGCTGAATTCCTTTGCCGCCTTAGGCAGTAGGAACTAGTTTCATTTCATTCTGGTAGAACAGAATGCTCTTACAGTTCTGCTGGCTTTTGTAGGGCTTTTTTTTTTTTTTTTTGACTCCCATGTGGCATGGAAAATTTATCATCTCTACCCCCATAAGAAAATTCTTCCTGTACTATGTGTTGTTAACTTAAAAAAAAAAAGAGAGAGAGAACTTTCAAGCATTCCCTAAGTTCACTTTTGAACAAAATACTGTTTTTGCTAACTTTTTGTATCTTTCACATGTAGTGCCATGACACCCTGGTACAATTTGGTGGGTTTTTGGCATCCAATCTAAGCACAGAGGATTACATTAAGCGAGTGCCTTCTATTGACGTTCTCTGTAATGAATTTCACACACCTCATGATGCTGCATTTTTCCTCTCAAGACCCATGTATGCACACCATATTTCAGTAAGTAGAACTCTTCTGTTTCCTTGCTGTTAGTGCTGCTGTATTACGTGTTATCAATATATGTGTTAGGTTCCTGCTAAAGTTTGTTTGCTAAATAAAACTTGCAGAAGCTTTATGAGTAGAGGTAGAAAGAGAAGCTGTGGGCTGGAACAGGTTATACTTTATCTTCATATAAAATATGGCCCATGTGTCAGCTTTCACACAACTGACAGAAGTTGTAGCTAATGAAATCATCTCTTCTGATGATTTGGGTGATCAGTAGGAGTTCTCTCCCTCCCTGTTCCCCCAAATGTGTAAGTTCTTCTGTAGATGTTTTTCCTCCACAGCAAAAATCCATATAAATGTTGCAGCTGCCAAAAGGTGTGGTATCTCAGGAACTATCAGAAATAAATTTGTCCCTGCATCTAAAATGTTAAATATCGAGAGCAATTTTTATTTGGTGTAGTATAATGTGTTACTATAACAACAGGTAGCAGCATCAGTGAAGAAAGATAAATCCATCCAATCTGGATGAATACTGAAAGTTCTGTACGATGTTCTTCAGTGCTTTATGTACATAAATGACATTTCACATGTGTAAATGCTTGTTATATAGAAAGGTTTTTGAGAAGTTAAGTTATATTGTAAAAGTTAAATTACGTTATGTACAAAGACTACAAATTTTTCATTTTTTTTAATCCACAGTCAAAGTATGATGAACTAAAAAAAGCTGAGAAGGGAAATAAACAGCAGCACAAAGTTCACAAATATATTACATCGTGTGAGCTGGTGATGGCTCCTGTTCATGATGCTGTGATTTCTCTGCACCTTCCCAAGGTTTGGGATGACATCAGTCCTCAGTTTTATGCTACATTCTGGTCTTTGACAATGTATGACCTTGCCGTCCCACATAGTAGCTATGACAGAGAAGTCAATAAACTTAAAGTCCAGATGAAAGCCATAGATGACAATCAGGAAATGGTATGTTTATATAATTTTATGGTCCAGTTTAAACTTTCTAACCTTGAAAGACTTTTTTTTGTGAAATGTTATATTAAGGTCCTTTAGATCTGGGAGATTTTGTCAAATCGATTCTGATTTGTCACATTCACATAGTTTGGATTGACTCTTCCTTATAATTCCCACATTAAAAGTACCAGTGACTTCACAAAGTGAAAATTAATGGAAAATCTGTGTTTCAGAAAGCAATCTTTGACACCTGTACCTGTGGTTTAGCTGTTCACTTCTGTCTTAACTTTAGTCGGCCAGTGTTCATAAAATCAGTTGATTACTAGAGCAGAACATTATTTAGTGAAATAGAAAGTTTTTCAGGTATTCTTTAGCATTATCAGGAATTCAATTGCTCTATCTATAGTAACTGTTAATATAATAGTAAGTGAGTTGCACTGACATTTTATAGCCTCCAAATAAAAAGAAAAAAGAAAAAGAACGTTGCACAGCTCTTCAGGACAAGCTCCTTGAAGAGGAGAAGAAGCAGTTGGAGCATGTGCAGAGGGTTCTACAGAGACTGAAACTAGAGAAGGATAACTGGCTTCTGGCAAGTAAGTGCGTGTAGGGGAAACATTCTGTATGTTTTTGTAGTCATCACTGTCCCCAGAGCTTAAAGTTCAGCTTGCACTAAGACTCTTAATGTTGATTTTAAAATTTGATGTCTTTATATGTTGAGGTCTACTAGCAAGGTAAACTTTTAATTAGAATGTAATGTGTCTTTACTGCAAATGCCGAGTAGTTGGGTTTCAGGGAGATGTTTTGTTTGTTTCTTGCAATGTCAAGACCTTTTAAATATTGCACTAATTTAGAAAATAAAGAGATTGACCAATTCAGTGGAAAGTTGTAATTGCAAGATGGCTTGCACTTATTTACTGCAGTTAGAATGCTGCTAAGTTAGGATAATCACTACGTTGCAAGAAATAGGCATGTAAACTTTCTATGAGTGGTTGGAGTTAACTTACTTTGTTTGAGTCCTGTGATTAGGAGCAATACGCCAGTGTTTGGGCAGTAACATAAACCCTCTTCCAATGACAAGATAAGTATTGTGCCAGCATAACAGCACCATGAAATGAAACAGCATGCAAATGTTTCATATGGCAGATATGCAGGAGGCAGAACAAACTTTTTTTTCTCTGACAAAGCCTCTGTAATGTTTCATATTGATTGTGAACTCTACTAGCATGGTTAATCTGAAATGTTTTTCTCTGGTCAGTTTTCTTCTCTGGAAGAACTTTCAGTTCGTAACTGGAAGTAGTTGTTCGTCTGTCCCAAGGAGCCTAGCATAACCCAGTGGAAAAGCGTTTTATTGTCCGACTCATGTAAGATACACCCAACTGATTTAATGAAGAAACATTGACAGTTAAATCAAGACCGGTTATTCCCTATAAATATTTAATGTACTGGTACGGACAGCGAATTAGCTACATGAAATCACTGGTTGAAAAATTACTACCTGACTGAAGCTTGGTCTTGAGCTGACTGGTAAATTTGTCTGCTTAAGGAAGCACTCAAAAGCATGTAGAAATTTGTTTGTGTAGCTATGATCTGTATATAAACGTGTACTCTGAATAATACAGGCATTTGTGGGGTACAGGGAATAGCTTATTGTTGGTTCCTGGATGCTCAGGCTTCAGCTGCAAGAAGTTTCCTAGCATTGCATCCAGAGATGAACTTAACGTTTTCAGCAGTTTCCCCATTGAAAGAAATTATCTGTAATTGTGCTATATGAGGAAATTGAACAGCACATCCACTGAAGTAGTACTTTTTAATTAATATTTTTAAAAATTATTAATATTTA
>NW_008794951.1:2433831-2448414 GCF_000699145.1 Aptenodytes forsteri
TTTTTAAAAATTATTAATATTTAATTAAAAAAAGAAAAAGACTGGCTTCTTGTGTAGATACTCTTGATAGAGTGGTTATATCATTAAGAGTAGGTTAATTTTTGGCAGAATAAGTAGACTGGTAGTTTTAACAGTTGGAAACTAGCTATTCTGACTGGCTGCTTACTTGCTTTACTTTTACGCTTTTGAAGTAAAACTTACACACTTGATTGTTCTATGAGCTGTGATTCTCTTTTGGTTTTTTTTTAAGTGTCAAAGGCTTGTTATGACCTTTGAGGGGTAGATACTAAAATTAAATCAACATAAAATTTTTAGTCAAGCAAAAGCTGACAGTCCTTTCTTGAACAAGCTTTATTCCATGAGCATCACAGAATCAAAGCAAGTAAATCTTGAGTCTTTTGACTTGTGCCCTGCAGCCTGTGCAAGAATCCCAGTGCAAAAACACCAGTTGCCCTCATGAGGATCATGACTGCTCTTCCTCCAAAGGCATCCATTTGTGGTCTTCAGTTCTGTGCTTTCATCCATATGTTTATTTTCTTCCTACCTTCCTTTTGTGCTGTACGTCCCTCCCAGCTTGTTTTTAACTGGGCAGGCGCTGCCATGGGACCAGTTTTGGTATGTGTCTGGCTGTTGTGTTGACCAACCAACAGTTGGTCAAATGGAATGGGTAGCTGTTGAGCATACAGTGCAGTCTTTTACTCAGTGGTAGAATGAAACTTTCACAAAATGTGTGTGTATTGGAATGGTGGTTTACTGAAGACTGTTCCTCTATTTAAACTCCTATAATTGTTTGGTTGATTGGAAAAATGATTGTTAAGGGATCGTATATAGACAGCATGTTCTTCCATTTCTAAGGAAACTGAGCTGAAAGTCAACCCCATCTAGAAAGGAGAAAACAAGCGTTCCAGAGAAATAGCAAATGGTTCCTTTTGCTAATGTGTAGAATTTGAGCTGTTGGAGAAGTTTTACCAAAGTTTTTTTTCTGAGCCTGTCTTTTCCCCCATTGTGTAATAGAAGAATTTTCCCAATAAGAAATGAAGATTAGCTACAACCACCCTCCTACCCTCCGCCTGTCCTCAGTTAAGCTTGTTTTGACTTTTTCTGAGCAGTGCCAAAGATGTGTCTGGAATACAAGCGGCCTAATGTACAAACTCGAGAATATGGATGTGTGATTCTGAACTTCTTGGGAAGAGAGTAGTTGAGTGTTAACCCATTTTCTTTCTTTCTTTCTTCCTTTTTTCTCTCAACTTCTTTGTTTTTGAAGAGTCTACCAAAAATGAGACTATCACAAAGTTTTTGCAGTTATGTATATTTCCTCGATGCATTTTTTCGGCGATCGATGCAGTTTATTGTGCTCACTTTGTAGAACTGGTGCATCAGCAGAAAACACCCAATTTCTCCACGCTTCTCTGCTACGACAGAGTAAGTAGCTAGAACTGTGTGTGTATGTACTTAATTACTATTATGAGCATGCAAAACTAGTGTCCCCCCTGCCTCCAAAAAGAGATAAATAAAATCATTACCTATGTTTAATTCTAGAATCTGTGACAATCAAAAGTTCCCTTTTGTACTTCACATTCTACAAACCAAGTTTTCCTAGAGCTTCAGGGGCTTATTTTCAAGAAATTTTGTTTTTGATTTATCCTAATGAGACTAGCATTTCAGAGCAAAGTCATTAGCAATCATAGGAGTTGCGTTCAGGTTTTGCAACCTTCCAGTGGTCTGCATTTCTGCAGCCTCATCTAACCCTCCCATTTTAGCTGTGCGCGCTCTACCGCTGTAGTATCAACTTTCTTATACTTGCCCCCCACAAGCAGCATCCTTAGAACCCTTCTGACCCTGGCGAATGGTACTACAGACAGTGGACTAACTTGTATCACAGCTGAGACATGGGAAGGGACTCCCACGGTGACATGGGGAGTACTTCTGATAGCAGTAGCAGCCTGACTTTCTGGGTCAAACGGGGCAGTTGGAGGAGGCATTTGTTCAGGCTGTTCTCACTGTTTGTATAGCCATTCTTTTCCTCCTGTGGAGGAAAAAGGTGGAGAACGGGGAAGAGTCTTGCAGGATGCATTCAGCTTCAACAGTACCAGCTGACTATACTGTTCCGGGGTATCAGAACCATTCTGGCACTTACTGCTGTAAGAAGTCAAATTATTAAGTTAGTGCATCATCTGTACAGTTATAACAGATTTGACTATGAGCTTGGATTAAAAGGATGTGTATAGGGCTGTATTGTAAAAAAATTATGGCGAAGATTGTTTTCATATGAACATCCAGTTAAGATTTTCTGATTTCCTTTGCGATGAGACATTGGAAGTAGGTATCTGCTTTGATTTCATGGGTCCAGAAGAACATTCTTACTCAAATATTCAGTCCATGTTCTGCCAAGTAGGCAACTGCATGAGCCCTATCTGATGAACCTGTGCAGGCCAGGAAAAAAATCCTTTTGCATCAGTTTGGATAGGTGTTTACTTCTGCCTGCTCAAATAAATTATTAATTTGAAAACAAAACAGTTATATGCCAATGAAGACACACTTCAACTATGGAAAATTGTGTGTCAGCAGCAGCTATATGCAGTGCTTAGATTCTGGGCTAAGTGTGAAGGACCAGCAGTTGGGTAATAGTCTTGAAAACAAACTGAGAATATTTTATAAGAGATCTCCCTTATATTTAGAAACCAGCTTAACGGTGGTTTAGATGAGAGAAACTTGAAGGTCTTGTTGGTTCTTGTTCCTCTTGTAATTCAATAAAGTCATTGTAACTTTTTATTACTGCTATTCGCAGGTTTTCTCTGATATTATATATACAGTTGCAAGTTGCACTGAAAATGAAGCTAGTAGATATGGCAGGTTTTTATGCTGTATGCTGGAGACTGTGACTAGATGGCACAGTGACAGAGTCATATATGAAAAGGTATGTGAAGTTACTGAAACGAGTTTGCTCATGAGAATATATAATGGCCACTTGTGTAATTCAGCCCAATAAAAATGGGTTTAGTGAAATTGTTAGATTTAAAAACACTGTGATTGAATTTTTCATATGGCATAATCTTAGAATTGAGTTTCTGTAATTCATGTAGTTTTAATAGAAGTAATTTTGCATAGTGTCAAAAAAATATAGTGGCTAAAAAAAAAATCTTACGTTTCTGATTTTCTCATAGTTTATCTTAAAGATAATTTAGGGAGCGTATGGAAACTCTCATAATACTCCTTGCAAAAGCTAGTTAAATTACAAATTATTTTTTCTCACCCACAACTAAGATTTCAATATAAATGAGTGTTTTTTAAAAAAGTATGTGTGTAAGTCTTGTAAAGTGCAATTGTGTCTTAGTCTTTAGCAGAATCGGTGAAAAAGTGCTTCAGCCATCATATTAACTTTTGCAGAATTACTGGTTTTATGCTTCCCAAACACTTTTTTTTTTCTTTTATACACATGTAGGAATGTGGCAACTATCCAGGCTTCCTAACTATATTACGGGCAACTGGATTTGATGGTGGAAATAAAGCTGATCAATTGGATTATGAGAATTTTAGACATGTGGTACACAAATGGCACTATAAGTTAACTAAGGTAAATAAAGATGCCGAAAAACTTAGGTTTTTGGAAGCTTTAATAAAAAAAACCCAACTTCATTAGATTTAATTTGTGTTCTAGGCTTCTGTGCACTGCCTTGAAACAGGTGAATATACACATATCAGAAATATCCTGATTGTGCTGACCAAAATCCTTCCATGGTATCCAAAAGTGCTGAACCTGGGCCAAGCCTTGGAAAGAAGAGTACATAAGATATGTCAGGAAGAGAAAGAGAAGAGACCTGATCTATATGCATTGGCTATGGGGTAACAACACCTTACTTTAAGAAAGTGGTTAAAAGTGGATCATGAAAGGCTTCTAAAGACTCGGAACCGTTACAGTCCTAACGTTTGATTTTTACCTTATCACAGAAGATTTCGCTATACTGCATCTCAGGGCTGGCAGTGTGAATGAAAACTTTCATTTTGTGCTGGATGATCACTAATTTCCTTTACAAGACTCTAGTAAACACTTGAAATAGTAAATGTTTCCACTCACAAGAGCATAGCTTAATTTTAGAGAAATAGTATAGCAGCAAGTAGATAGGAGGGAGAGTAAAATGAAGAAAGCCGAGGGCTATTGATGCAAGACTGCTTAGATTTTGGACATTTATATGATTCTAAAATGCTAAACTAAACTACTTAGTTATGTTTTACATCTTTCTGTGATGAATGCAGAATCGTCCATGTATGCTTAAGGGGCAATTCAGGTTGCCCTAACAGTTTAAGTTTTGTCAGTATGCTGTTTCTTCTGTGTGTTTGGCCGGTGTGTGTATGTGTGGTGGTGGTGAAGAGAGTGTGGAGGTAGGGCTTCTTCTGTGTCTAGTGGTTTTTTTGTTTGTTTGTTGTTTTGTGTTTTTTTTTTTCTTTTTGAGCTCATCGATAAAGGGGGAAGAAACTGCATATCAGTTGGGAAAAACTGTGAAATAAATAACAGATGAACTGTTAGATTAGACCCTCATTTAGAATTCAACCCATGTTTTGCTTTATGTTTGTGCATATTTAACAATCTGTGCGACTTACAGCTATTCTGGGCAGTTGAAAAGTAGGAAGCCTTTCATGATACCTGAAAATGAATTCCACCACAAAGACCCACCTGCCAGGAATGCTGTAGCTGCAACAGTACAAAATGGGCCAGGTGGTGCTGGGATGCCTACATCTCTCACAATAAATACAGTTAGACTGGAAGAAGGCACTACTGAGGAGACTGGTAAACAAACCTATGATTATTATTTATTTGTTTTTTAAGTAGAGTTCTTCTGACATTACAGGCTACTCTCTCAAAATTTGGCTTATTAAACTGAAAAGAAAAAATCTAAATACGATGCTAAATAGGGTCAGTGTGTGTTCTTTATTTTTAGTTGGTTTTGGGAGAGGGTGTTCTGCATTTAATTACCTATTTTAACTGTTAGCTACACATGATCTTACATGAATATGCTTAGGTACTTGTTCTATTTTAACCAGTAGGATGTATATTAACTTGTTGAAATAAAGCTGTTCTCTTTTTTTTAAACAGATAAACTAAAGGAGAAGTCTCAGGGTGTGGTGAAAGTTATTAATAAAGCTGTCAACGCTACACCGAAGGTGACAACAAGCAATGGAAACAGTGCTTCTAATAGGTAAGAAAAACTACTTTTTCACATTCTCTATTTTCTTCCTTCCAAACCATAGAATTATACTTGAAACTGACCTGCCTTTTTTACTTTCAGGTTCTGTATAAATTGTTTCCATTTCTTCAAAGTTTAATAAATGAGATTATTTCTTCCAAAATACGCAGCTGTACTGATCTGACACTGTTGTTAAATGCATAGCATTTTAGCTAAATAAAGATAAAACAAATGAGAACATTTGCTTGTTGCTGTCCTGATAGAGAGACAGCAAATCTGAAATCTGACAGTGACTGCTTCAGGAGGTTCTGTCAAACCATCGGAAGTAAAACTTTTGTGATAAAACTAGAGCTGGTTTTGTTTGCATGCTAATTGGCCTTTTTATTTTTGATGCAGCAAAATTATTAAAGAGAAAGATGATAAAGAAAAAAGCGGGAAGGAAAAAGATAAAGAGAAAAAAGACAAGACTCCAGCTGCCACTCCAGAGATGAAGGCACTTGGGAAGGATGGGAAAGATAAACCAAAGGAAGAACGGGCAAACAAAGATGATAAAGCAAGAGAGATCAAGGAGAAAACACCAAAATCTGACAAAGAGAAGGAAAAAGTCAAGAAAGAAGAAAAAGCTTCAAAAGAAGAAAAATCCAAGACAGTTGTTACCATCATTGAGTCAAAGTCAACTGCAGAAAAGGAGAGAGAAAAGGAGCCGTCCAGAGAAAGAGATGTAGCGAAGGAAATGAAATCCAAGGAAAATGCTAAAGGAGGAGAAAAGATGCCAGTAGCTGGGTCCTTGAAGTCACCTGTTCCCCGATCAGAAACATCAGAATCTGAAAGGGGTAAGCTTGCATGTTTAATTTCTGTTCTTGTCTAGAAAAATAGAATGTCAAAAAATGCTAGAGATGGTGAGAAAGAATTGCTATTTAATAGCTAGCATTTTGCCATTGGCTTTTAAATACAGTTGGCGCCTAAAGTAGGTAGTCAGGATATCTCCAAAAGGTGAACTGTGTGAACATGTGAACTTCACGTCTTCAGTGAGTGCTCATTTTCATAAAGCCTGTAATTTTTTAGTATAAGTCTAAATGGTCTTTTATTAAAATGTAACTGTATAACTGCAGCCTTGCAAGTTTTGCAAAAATTTAACGCAAAAACCTCAAGAGTGTACTCTTGAGAGTTTCATCATAACCTTTGAATTGAAAGAAAACAGGGATGTGGAAGATGTAGGCCTTTGCGTCCTTAAGAAGGACACAGTAAGCTTTATCAGTTCCTACTTATATTAAGGGTTAACCAATCCTTAATGTTGATATTTTAAGTTCTTATAATCTGAGGCTGATGTTGAATTTTATACTTGCACTGCTTAAGGCAAACGAAGTAAAGGAGGGTTGTAATGCTTTTCATTGGGTTCACCTTTCAGCGTCTTCATAGTAACTCTGAAATTCAGATACAGGCTTACATAAAATGGAAGTTTGAAATGAGCATAATTTTGCAGCAGTTTGTTCACGTTACACTTTTCCTGCAAACCTTCATAAAGAAGGTCAAGACATGCTTGGTAACTCTAGATAGCTTAAGAAAAACAAAATTTACATAGTGGTAAAACTTGAATTCTAGCTTAAATTATTTTGGTACTTCAGCCATATTATTAGATTATCCTCTTTTAAATGTGTTTTAATAATGCTATTGTTCTTTTCTTTCCTCAGAACAAAAACGCCGCAAAGTTGATACACATTCTTCTCCATCACATTCCTCAACAGTAAAGGTTAGTATAGCCTGAGGAAGGCAGCACCCATGTTAGGCTCACAAGTTTGGGATGCCAATATTCGACTTCCTTCAAGTTTTGTGCCAAGTATACACTGGAACCACTGGAGGTTTTATGTTGCATTAGAAAATGCATTCCTTTTCTTTATTGGCGGACTGTCTTTTTTTCTATAAAAATATTTTTAATTAACCAAAATAATGCTTCAAGGACCTAGCACAAATTTTGTAAATAGTGTTTGGAAATTGCAAGAGAATTTTTACACAGAAGTGCCTCATTGTTTTAAGCAGTCAGTTTTTTTGGAGTGCAATGGTAGCTACAAGCAAATGAGTCTTTGCAGCAGAGTGGAGCATATTTTTCTGCACTTCTATTGAAGAATCTATAGCACTGAAGATTGCTGGATGATACGGGATGTACGATACCTCTGAATTCATCAGGCTTCTTGATGAGCATCATACCGATATGTGCCTTCTAAGGAGGAGTCTTGAAAGGAGTTCCATTTTAAAGTCTCCTTGGTGATCAGTTCTCCTGTAGTTGTGTATATTCAGTGCGCATGCAGCTTCTGTTGTACCTTCCCTTCGAGGTTTGTTTATTTCCAATGGGTTCCCACCATGTTGAGCCCTGCGTTACGATAAAACCAGATGTGGCAACCAAGCCTACTACCCAGCAAAGAGAAACCCCAAGCATTCAAGCGCAGCACAAAACCATGGGCGTAGCCTACTTGAAGACTCAGGGTAGCCATTCCTTGCTCCATATTTATTTTATTTCTAAACCATCTATGTTCATGGAATCTTTGAATTTGCAGTACGTTGAACATTTAAAACTGTAAGTTACTAATACTTCATCAAGAGCACTGTGATGGATTATGTGGGCCTTTAAACTTCACCATCTTACCAACTTTAGAACAAGCTTTTCCATCTTACCAAGCTTTTCTTTTTTTCTGGTTTTTTAAAGAGTACATCTTTTTCTGTGTAAGATTTACTTGAAAGATTTAGGCTAATTTTGGAGAACTCAATAGAACTCAAATACTGGTTTTGAGGAAGCAGGTGACAGTGATAACTACTCAAAATGACAAAGTTTTTCTTGCCTGTTTTTTGTAAATGGCAACGTAAAGTCATTCTAGAGTGACTTCTACCACATTTAAATGAAAGTGGAGAAGATACAGGTTTAAAAACATTTTAAACCTGTTTCACCTGTGGTTCAGCTGTATTTAGAGTTAAGACTATTTTTTCTTTATATTTTGTCTTGGTGGGAGTTTTTTCACTGTTTTATGAAGAATTAGATATAAACACATTTTGTAATTTACTTAATAATCGGGTCTAGAGAATAGATATTACTGTCTCTTTTTTTTTTTCCCCTCCTTCTTTCTTTTTAAAAAATATTTCAGTTACTAGCTTTATTCAGTGTACAGTATTAACATAAGATTTATTCCAGAAGGAGTAGCTGTTTTTTGTTTCAAGGGTATGGCCATGCTTCCCAAAGTTCCTCTGGTTTCTGAAAACTATTCCAGCTTACGTGTCATCTCCATTCATTTTCTACAGGACAACGTCAACGAACTCAAGGACTCTTCAGCAAAGGTTTGAATCTTTTAGACACCACCAAAGTTTACTTTCATGTTTTGTTGTAGAGAACTTAACTTTTGGTCTTTTGGCAAACTCAATTAGAAAATTCAAATTCCATTCCTGTAAATGCTAGTGTAGTAAGAGGGCTTTTTTCAGTCTGCTATATAGAACCTCTGTATAGGAGAGAGAGATAGTTATGTGAAAGCAACATAACAAAAACCGCCTGAATTTACCATTCTGTCAATATTTTTAAGAGATTTTATGGGTCAGTATCTTCTCTGGTCCTCTCTGGAACTTGTAAATTTATAGAAATGCCCTTATGATTAAGCCATTTATTTGGCTGAATTGCTAATAGAATAGTTAAAATAGTTCTTAGAATAGTTAGTTCTTTTTTTGATACCAATTAAATTTTTTAAATCCAAAAATATTTGAGACACATCTCTGGAATATCAGTATTCTTTCCCCATACTACTGTTGTATTCATGTTTTAGTGCTATAGTATTATATTTCTAAGCATCACAGACAACCTCCTAAATGATCCTCTCTGTGCGTTTGCTTCCTGTAAACGCACTTCAGATTCAGTATATTATGAGAATGTATGCAAAAGAAGGCTTTCAAGAGTTCATAGAATCAGAATACCAGGTTGGAAGGGACGTCAAGGATCATCTGGTCCAATCTTTCTCAGTAAAATCACAGTCTAGACAAGATGGCCCGGTATGCTGTCCAGCCGAACCTTAAAAGCATCCAACGTTGGGGAATCCACCACTTCCCCAGGGAGATTATTCCAATGGCTGACTGTTCTCACTGAAAAATTTTCCCCTTGTGTCCACTCGGAACCTCCCCAGGAGTAACTTGTACCCATTACCCCCCCCGTCTTTTCCTTGTGACTCCTTCTAAGAAGGGAGTCTCCATCTTCTTTGTAGCCACCCTTTAAATACTGGAACATGGTGATAAGGTCTCCCCTAAGCCTTCTTTTCTCAAGGCTGAGCAAACCCAGTTCTCTCAGCCTTTCCTCATATGGCAGGCTTCCCAGTCCTTTGATCATCTTTGTGGCCCTTCTCTGGACCCTCTCCAGCCTGTCCACATCTTTTTTGCATAGCAGGGACCAAAACTGAACACAGTATTCCAGGTGTGGCCTGACAAGCGCTGAGTAGAGTGGGATATGAGTTGAATGACATTTTGGTATGTTGTATTTTAGGCAGATTCTGCAACTATTCTGTTGCTTTTTTTAAAATCAACCATTTGCATAGTAACAGTCACAAATATTGTAAACTTGCTAATATATTAGGGTATGTGGCTAATAGGAAATGGATCAAATCTTCTAAAGTTACTATTAAGATTTTTGATTACACAGTCAGTATCCACGTGTAACTAAATAGCACCAATGTTTATCACTTGGAAAATGCTGACCATTTGGACTTTCTGGATAACTTACGCGTTTATCTAGGATTACTTATATTCACTTGATTTAAAAATGCATAATGTACTTCCTGTTCTATATTTACACTGTTTTACTTACAGCTCTCTCTAAACAAAGTGTTCAGAACACTTTATATGTTTTAATTCAAAATAGCTCTGATTTTATAATGGACACTTGCTGATGGGTTTTTTTAATCGAATCTTTCCAGTACCAAACATACTTACTAAGAGAGAGAGTGTATGTAGGAAGCATCCTTTGATTCTTACAATTGATGAAATTACAGTGTCTACAGATTGAATCCATATACTTTCAAAACTGATTTCTAAATCATTGTCATGATATCCTGTATATTTAAGTTTTTTGAACTTAGAAAACTATAACATTTGTCTTGAGCTCACATCTACCTGAAGTGTGGTACATGGTAGCCTATATAATCTCGCTTTTCCCTCTCTTACTGTATTAGTCAAGGTTCAACTGGTTAATTGAAACTTCACTCAAGTTTTCATTAGTTAAGCTAAACTTTTATTTAAAACTCTTTGTTTTACTTATTAACACATTGATGTGGTAATCAAGCAGACAGTGGAGCTATTTGTAATTAAATGATCAACAAACAGCTTTATTTTTCTAGTCAATTTGAAAGGTTAAATTTTAGAATTAACTATAATGTGTTTGTATGGACTTAGCTGGAAGTGTATTGCAGTTGTGTGACTTTTTCATGGTTTTATTGTTTGTTAGTGCTCAGGGGATGGGGGGGTGTCCAACCCTTTCCTTCCTCTTCTAAATGCTGTTTTCTATTCTTTCTCACTTTATGAACTAATTTTCATTCTTCAGTGCCATTCTAACAGATTTAAGGCACTTCTTGACAATGTTCCCTATACATGGTGTAAGGCAAGTTAAATGCTGCTCTTTACTGCCATGTACTTGTTTGGGGAAAGGATGGGATATTCAGAAGCCCGTAAGATTTATGAGTTCAGCTTCCACTGAAAGTTAGTAGAAGTCTAGTGCTGTTGTATGCTTACAGGCCTGCTTTATTCCTGACTTTGCCTAATTTCTGGGGCCAGACCATTGAAATGTTGGCTTACATTGCAGGTTATGAAATAAACGGTGCCAGACTTGAGTTAGGTTTGTGTTTATTCTTGCTTTGGCCTTTGCCCAAGTTACACAACATACAACAGTGCCCAAAATTTGACGTGGTTTCAGTTAGCATTTCTAGAAGCAAGTTGATAAAGCCTGATGAGCTAAATCCAGCCTTTTATTGTAAAGGGATGTGAGAGGGATGCAGTTTTCCAAAACTCTGCATTGGGATGGTAGAAGAGCAGTGGAATCTGTCGTGAACAACTATGTGAACTTCAGAAATGGAATAGGAGAAAGCAGAGCTACGGGTTTGCTTTCTCACATGGAAAGCATCTCTGGGAGACAACTGAATGGGGCTGCGTAGAAAAAAAACATTTGCAAGTCACTGTTAAAAGTCGACAACAGAAAAGGGAGCAAGGATAATTTACTTGTGGAATGGCAATGTAGGAAATAGAACAAGAAAAGAGGAGTGAGCGAAAAGAGCGGAAATAAAAGTGTCTAGTGAAAGGAGTATTGAAGATTCAGTCTCTGGCGTAGGAGGATAATAAAATTCCAGTTAAGTAATAAAAGAGAAGAGATCTAACATTGTCAGTGCGACTTTTAACATAGAACCAATAACATCAAGTTTTGGTAAGTTAAACATTTACTGGAACTGGAGGAGGACAGGATTAATTTAATTAAAAGAATAAAAATACTTGAAACAATATTTGGTTTGGTTCAGATGATTTGTAGATTGTTCTAAACTAATCTTCCACTTACCTCTTTTTTTGGTGTCCTTTTAAGTAAGATGTCTCTAAAAAGAAATACAGAGAACATCTTAATTAGAAGATACTAATCTTTTCTTTACAAATTGATAGCTTATGGAACTGGGGAAAGATTAAAGTATACTGATGTAAATTTTTGTGTTGCTGTAACTTAAATACATATATTGTATTTATATATGTATACATATTATGTATTAATATATATAATATATGTATACATATTATGTATTAATACAATAATAAAATGCCAAGGAAAGGCGTTTGTAATTAAAAATGTGCTCTTATTGGTATTTTATGAAAAATATTTCTTAGAAAGATCTAACTATATAATTGTATTTAAAAAGGCAGAATTAGTTACTCTAATGCATTGGTTTTATATACTATATATATTATATATTTGTGTGTGTATATATATATACACACACAGTAACATTTAAACTTTGTCCAGTGTTGTACTTGACATTACTGTGATTTACTCTCCTCCCCTGTGACCCCAGTTTATATTAAAAATATTCAGCTTTGTGAAACTAGTATGTTTTACAAAGCTTATCAAAATTGGTTAGAAGAGAGAGTGGATTAACAATCTAGAACACGTTACAGAGCAAAAACAATTCTATGTTCGGCTGCTTTTAGCATTTGAAGTTTAGGCTTAAGGTGGAGTTTTGTATTACTGTAGATGAAAAAACACATTATTCAAAGTATTGGCTTAAATACTTTGTGGGTTAAGATTATTCTTTAAAAATTAATTAGAACCTGTTTAAGCAGCTGGTTCCATTCATTGTTCCAGGACAGATTGCAAGTGTTAAGTCAGTCCAAGAATCTGCATATCCTGTTTCAATAGCACTGCTGTCTGATTTGTTTTGATATATCAAATAATACTGGTGAACAACGTTGTGTGTATTTAATATAAGTGTTTCGGTTAAGAGGAAGTGTTCTTGAATTTCCAGTGTTGAGAAAACAAAGCTCTAGGTTAAATTATAGATGGCAAGTTTGAAAGTGTCTTCAGTCACTTTTTTTTGCTAGTAAAGTATTTAATGTTTCATTTTGCTCTTTAAGCTAGATCTGTTATGTTAGAGTAAGACTTTTTATTTACACATCTAGGAATACATATTAATATTTGGTGATATTGCCTTAATTTAACAGCACTACATTAACCACACTACTCCAACACTGTCCAAGAGTAAGGAGAGAGAAGTGGACAAGAAAGATTTGGACAAGTCAAGGGAAAGATCCAGAGAGAGAGAGAAGAAAGATGAAAAGGACAGGAAAGATCGGAAAAGGGTTGGTGAAATTTTTATGAACTAGTTTAGAAAGTTGGAAAGCTTTCTGTTCAAAGTCCTTGCAGTAATAATTGGTTGTACAGCCTATCCAAGCAGAAGTGATCCATATCAGGGTTGTTTTTCTTTTTTTCTGTACTTTTTCAAAGGTCGGTTTACAGTAATGTATTCAAAACTTTTCCCTTCAAAACCGATCTCAAGAAACTTTACACAAGATGTGATAACTCAGTTACATTTTAAGTATTGAAAAATTAGTTCTCCAAATAACATTGTAAGCAGGTGCTACTTCAGGAGTATGTTTTAATCTGCTAACATCTGCGTAATTGTATTTGGTGCCAGGATCATTCAAACAGTGACCGAGAGGTACCACAGGATTCAACTAAACGACGCAAAGAGGAAAATGGGACAAGTACGTATTTTATTTTGTGTGTGTGTATTAGGCTTTCACTTGTTGTGAATTACAACTTTCTGTTGTGTTTTTAGCTGGTTCTTCAAAACATAGTAAAAGTGAAAGTCCTTCTGATTCCCCTCGCTTAAATGAAAAGGAGAAGGAGAAGAACAAATCCAAATCTTCAGGAAAAGAGAAAGGTGATTCAATTAAAGCAGAAAAGATGGAGAAGAGCTCCTCTGGTAGCAAAAAGGTAAAATAAGCTATTCTTATTTTGTTGATTTGATTTTTTGTTTTGTTGTTGTTGACAGGACAAGCTGATTCTTTTTTCTTGAACTTTATTGCTGCTTTATGGCCTGAATTAAAAAGATGTGCTGTGAATGTGTAGGAAAATATTTCTGGAAATTCTGGTATCTTGTGGCTCTAAATACTTCAGCAGTCACTCCTGGCAGGATAAATTGGAGGAATAGTTCATTCTGGCAGTAGCCAGGAAAATTCAGTAATTATTCTAGATTATTCAAAACCTAAAGTATATTTGCAGACTGGTTTGGTCAGCAAATATGTGAAAGCAGGGTTAATTTACATATAAACTAGTCTGCTTGTATTCAGATTTTCAAGTGCATGTTGGAAGCACAGCTTTTTTTGTGAAAACAGGTAAGTATGTTGTAGTCATATTTGTAAAACACCAAAGAATAGTTCCCAGTTGTTGTAACTCTTTAGTGATAGCAGTTATCATAGAATTGTAAGACAAAGAATAATCTCAGAAATCATAGAAGCTGATTACTGTCATTCTGATTTTTATTTTTTTTTTAGCTGTGGCCAGTTATAACTTTAAACGTGTATAATCCTTCTAATCAACTGTACAATGTATACTATAATAAACTGTTTCCCATATGGGTTTTTTTTAAAGGAATCAAGACATGATAAAGAAAAAACAGAAAAGAAGGAAAAACGAGACAGTACTGGAGGGAAAGAAGAAAAGAAACAATATCCTTTTACACATTAACAATTCAGAAAAATACAGAAAATGAGCTTCCTTTTATTTTATGTAGTAAAATATATTTTTTTCCTTAACGTTGAATCTACTCATAAATCTTCAGACAAGCACAGATAATGAAGATTGTTCCAGTCAAGGTAAAAATTTTTATGATTTACTGTTTGCTTTGAT
>NW_008794951.1:2448449-2458314 GCF_000699145.1 Aptenodytes forsteri
TATTTTTTTTGGGTGTTTGGTTTTTGTTGTTGGGGGGGGGGATTTTTTGGGGGTAGCTGTTTTTTGGTTGTTGTTGGGGGTTTTTTTTTGTAGTTTGGTTTTGTTTCTTTTTTTCCCCTGGGATAGAATTAAAAAAAAAAACTTGCCCCATCATCAGCATAGAGATTGTATAGATGCTCAAATTTTTTTGGCCAAAAAAGAAAAAGCTGGGGAGGGGGGCGGTCAGTCAGCAGTGTTTGGTATAGTTGCATGTTTGGCACTTTTTCCAAGAAACGTTGCCATACAAACACAAAGGTGAATCAGTGTGATCCTGATAGATTATCAAGACTGATGACTATCTGTTAATTAAGAATATCTTGCCTAATATGTTGGAAACTCAGGTTTTGTATCCTCTTCTCATTTTACCTTTGACAAAAGCACTATCTTTTAAACCAAATTGCTATATAGTATAGTAAGTCAGTTCATTATCTCTGCTTAATCTTTTATCTGATCAGATTTGAGGAGGAAGAAGCCAAAGGAAAACTTTCGCATGGAGGCATTGACTATTTGCAGAAAGAAAAGAAACTTCAGAGTATTTTGAGTAACCCATATTCAGACTCGAGCTTTTAGAAAAATAAATTGTTCTGTGAAGTTGGCAGTGTTCTGAATTTTTTTTTTTCCAGACCTATGCAAATATGTGGAGAATTAAATTTAGTTTTAGGGGTATGAGGGTGGGGGGTTTTTTTCTCCTCTTTGCATCTAGCCATTTTAAGAGTCTCGGAATGTTTTGTTTTCAGTTACTTGGGAAGGAAAGGAAAGTGCCCCAGTGAACTTAAAATTAATTCACTTGACCTACCCAACTTGAGTCACACACCACTACCAATCTTTCTACATAAAGCAGCAGACAATTTTACATTTTAAGAAGTGTGTGTATGTTGGGTAAACATGAAAATAACTGATAGTATTCAACAAATATCAAAGAATATGGCTTCTCTCGCTCTGTTCACAAAGTGTCCAAGTGCTTTATAATTCTTATGTTTGTTCTCTATTTAGAATTGATGAATTGTTTCTGTGAAAACGTAGATTCTGTGAGCACTCAAAGTGAACACAAGCAGAAATGAAGTAGAAACAATTTTTTTTATTCAGTCACACATTTTTCACGGTTTGAGATTACTTGCTTTCATAATGTTTTGACTACTGAACAACATATAAGGCAGGCAGAGTTTCCCTTTTTATCAGACAAACTGATACTGTTACAGAGAGGGGGAAGACAACATTTTTAAAGGCAGAAGTCCTTCTTTGTCTCAGATTTTGAAGAAGGATTGATGAGGCTGAAAATCTGTCTTGTTTTCATGATTGTCTTGGCTGATCTAGAAAGTGATGCTACCTTTCACCAACACGGTGGTGTGAATTCCATTTAAAGATAAGGCAGGGGGGAGGGATCTTTTTACTGTGAGGGTGGTCAAAAAGTACAAGTTTGCCCAGAGAGGTTGCGGAGCTGCCATCCTTAGGGTATGCAAAACCTGACTTGGTGGGCCACAGCCCTGAGCAACCTGCTCCAGTTAATTCTGCTTTTTGAGCAAGAGTGTTGGACTGGACAGTCTTCAGAGGTCCCTTCCAACCTCATTGTTTTGGAAATTCAATTACATGGGTATCATGTCTGAGAATACTTCAGTTGATATTACATGGCAAAACTTACTGGAGAGATTTATTGGCTGTGGACTCTCAAATTAACATTGCTCCTTGTAGTGAGTGGCTGTACTTGCTTTAGGTGTCAGAGAAAGACCATGACACAGTCCCAAGTTCTTCTGTTTGCCTCTGTCTAACTAAAACAAGAGAGACCAAATCTGAAAGGTGTAAATGCTTTGCTGTTGGGAATTCTTTTCCAAGAGGCCTAAGGATTATAGGATGGCTTATATAACACTTAGAGAGGAGTGTTTTGATGAGGGTCCAACAAACCAAACAAAAAACAAAATTTGAATTCCGGAATCTTCCGATCATCGGAGTGTCTTCTGAAAAAAGGCATTTTTTTCAGAAGGTGGATTGTGGCCTCAAAGAACAAAGGGGGGATTATTGGAAAAAGGGTCTCAAGGGTTTCATTTGGTGACATTGCTCGTTCAGCTACTGAAGCTGAGGGCAGATGTGTGGAGGGGTTTTGGGTAACAAAGCTCATGCTGATACCGTGTGCTCTTTGGAGGGTGTTGGTAGAAAGAAGGATAGGAGATCAGGTTATTGCTTCTTAGTACTATTTCTTTTATCTTCTTGAAATAATAATGATGCTTCTGTGAATAGCTTCCAAACTGAAAATTATGAGCACTCTTTGGAAAGAACTTAATGGAATTTTTTTTGACTCTTTGTCCTTCATAGCCATTATTGTCTGACCACTGTGGATGGATCCCATTTTTTTCCCATTTCTTTAAATGTTACTTTGGGGGGAAAAAAAAAGGCAATCTTGGTAGATGAAGTTTGCTACTGAGGACTTGCAGCTTCTTTAATAATAAAATGTGAAGTTTTATCTTGACCAGCAATTCAATATAAAGTGAGGATTGTCATCAATTAAAAAAGCACAACTGTGTTTTTATGACCACATCATGATTTAAGCAACAAGTGCTTAGGTAAATGTCAGTTGCACAGTAAAATTGACATCCAGCTATGTAATGGGCTAAACTGGAGCATCTGGCCTAGAATACTGACAACACCCCATCGTTTGCATAGTGAAGTATGAAAAAATGCTTTTTATAGCAACGCGGTTGTGGAATCTAATCCTGTGCTCCTGTTTGTTAAATCTTTTAGAACATTCTTCCTAATGTACAATGTCTGACTGATTGCATTTATTTCTTGCCTAATTTAACATAGTAACATTTTGAGGGGGTTGTACTTCTAAAAGAGTTTTTACCTTCACAAGTGACTACTTGTTTCTTATTTGCATCTTCAAATTAGTGTTTCACTACTTACAATGCAGCGCTCACGTTAATATAGCTCTTGCTGTGGATTAAACTAGAGTTAGGGAATGAATGACTGATAAAAAATAGTTTTATTTTCCCCCTCATTCTTTGAATTGTGAATGGAATAAAATGCTAAGTCGTGAGATCAGTATTCATTTGAACAACATCTAATTCCAATTATCTATGCCTTCGTTGCAGGTGAGATTGAAATGGGAAGATATCCAGCTGTGACCAGAAATGTATTTTCCAGAGTATAGATTGCACAGAAATTTGTGAATGAAGAGGACCCATCTGCATCTCCTTAAATTATTCAGTTCTCTGCTTTATTTCCCCATGCTGAGGATTTAATTGTTGAGTTGTACATTACTGTATTTTAACTTGTTGCTTAGTTTCTTACACATTTATTTTCAGTACCTGGCTGAAAGTGTTACCTATTCCATATTTTAGCACAATGTGCTGCAAACAAACAGTTGCCATAGTGCAAATGAGGTTTCATGTGTACAGAGTTCCACTTTAGGTTGTCGAAAATACTGCCTGAGTTTAGTAATTCTTTCAATCTGAAATGCATTCTTTTAGATGTTTGAAAACCACGAATAAACAGTTATTGAACCTTTTTGGATTTACCTCATTTAAACTCAGTTTTTATTTATTACTTGGCCTGTTTTTAATATCAGTGACTTAAAAAAAAAAAAGTCAAGTGGGAGCACTGTTTTCATGCAATGCTTAGGGATTATTTGTATATTATGTGTACAACGTTGACTTGTTTAAAGAAACAAAGAATGAACCCCGTCCCTTCCATCCCAACCTGAACCTGTGCTCAGTTGTCCCTTGCCACACCTTTTGTTTGTCATGTTGTTTTTAGATTGATTGGAAATGCTCTCTTCAAAACTGAAATAAATTAAGTTTCAATTACAGCTACAGGAGCTTTGTATTGCTGAACTTTAGTCTGAAAAGTTTCACAATGACATTTTTAAAAAAAAAAAAAATAAACAGTTATTGAACCTTTTTGGATTTACCTCATTTAAACTCAGTTTTTATTTATTACTTGGCCTGTTTTTTTAATATGTGACTTAAAAAAAAAGTCAAGTGGGAGCACTGTTTTCATGCAATGCTTAGGGATTATTTGTATATTATGTGTACAACGTTGACTTGTTTAAAGAAACAAAGAATGAACCCCGTCCCTTCCATCCCAACCTGAACCTGTGCTCAGTTGTCCCTTGCCACACCTTTTGTTTGTCATGTTGTTTTTAGATTGATTGGAAATGCTCTCTTCAAAACTGAAATAAATTAAGTTTCAATTACAGCTACAGGAGCTTTGTATTGCTGAACTTTAGTCTGAAAAGTTTCACAATGACATTTTTAAAAAAAAAAAAAGAATTTTTTTATCTGCTGAATTCTACCAGTGTAACCTTTTTTCTAAATAAACAATAGTTTTCTCAATGGGTCGTAAATCATTCTGTGTGTGGTCACTTTATTGCTTTATGTATTGTTATGAAAATTTGATATTAGTTGGAATTGTGGGAGGGTGTTTTCTGTCTTCGCTGATGAGCCCTCTGTACCTGCCTGCCGATCAGATGCAAAGGGTTAGTTACATAGTCCGGTGCCTAGTGTGAAGTGACAGATGTGTTACGCTTCTCCGGTGGTTTCGAGAAGCTCAGGGTTTGCCTTCCTCCAATTCAGTCAAGTTTTACATCTTTCTTTTGAGGCATTTGTCCCTCATCCAAAGCTCATTAAAATCTCTGGCACTTTTTTTTCCGCATTTCCTAATTTAGTCAAATTAGACTGAGTTAGTGTGTCTTGAAAATGTCTTAGTTTAGTTTGACCAGTTTAGTTCAATGCCTGACAAAAAAGGGACTCTACCTGGCTTGTGACATAGCATGGTAGGTCACTTCGGTGAAGCCGCGATCTCAGATGTTCACCCAGGTAAGAAATCTTCAGGTCTGGAAGTCTTTAGGTCACATTCATGACTGATTTCCACCCCTGCCCCCCCAAAGGTGTGGATTTCCTTCCATAAAAATGATCGCTAGTTTGTTTAAACTAGAAAATGTGGATTGTGAAAGAATACCTGTTTGTGTTCTTTGGAGAAGGGGAGATTCCAATGTCTTGTCTCGAGACTTTGTTCGCTATTTAGTGAATAAAAAGGTATAACTGGAAGCTGAGCTTTTTTGGCCTGGGTACAGCAGTTTAAATACCCAATGAATATGTATTCACCAAAAAACAGGAGCTGCTGCTACAGTTAGATTCTTGTTAAGTTTTGGAGATGGTGCATCTCTCGTGCTCTTTCTCTACAGTTAATTCGCACTCCAGGGGGTGCAGGACTGATTGAAACTGAGTGCATTTGCTCCTTTGTTTGCCTGGAGCCCTGTGAGACAGACAGCTTTCTGTAAACCCCAGCTAAGTCCTCCTTTGCTTCTATCGTACCTGCTAGCTGCAGAGGGAGAAGTGGTGACCTGGAGGGGGAGAGAAAACTTCCCCTTTTGGTGCTATTAACATATCAAATCAGTTGGTGCAGTCCAGTATTACAATTCAAGTAGTTCCTCTGCAGCCTTTGTGTTTACTGTATCTTCTGTCTCCTTTTTAAATTCAAATTCTGCTCCTCATCCATTTGGTATGGATCTGCTTTCTTTTCAAAATCAATGCAATAAAACTGTGTTGGGGTGTGGAGGAGAGGATCTGGTGCCAGTGGGCCACGTTTCACACTCTGAAGACTGAAATATGAGCAGAACTGTAAAACCTTACAGCCTTGGTCCTCATGCCGCTTCAGAAGATCGTGGGCAGAAGTAGTGAGAGCTGTCACAGCCGCTGCCCAAAGGCTAGAGTCAAGTTTTCCTCTATTTTTAAAAGGCACAGCGACTACAAAGCTAATCATAGTCCCTTTAATTTGTATAATTATTTTAAAAGATGAAGTCATGCAAGTTAGGGACCAGTGTCTTGGAGGAGGTGAAAGATTTAAGTCCTGTCAAGTGGTGATCTTGATAACAACGACTGAGATTTCTTGTAGGTACAACTTCTCCCAGGACTCTAACGTATTCCAGTCCCTATAACACTGGAATTAGTACATAAAGGAGTGTGTTTTCACTTTTTACGATCTCTAACAGGAAAGGATGATCATGTTTTTCAAGGTTACACTTTCAGCTTGACAAACAAAATTCGTTCTGCCTGCTGGACTGCTGTGGTTTGTATTACTACCATCAGCGCGCCGTACCGGTCCCTCTTGCCTTAATTCCGCTTACCTCTGCTAAGCGCTATGGTTGTAGCAGCAATGACTCTCATAAATGCTTTCTGTTGGCCGTGTCTTCCCAGAAAGAGGTTCATTGGTGCTTATTAGTGAAATTGATATAAATCAACTTAAGTTTACGTGGGGAGATGGGTCCTTACTGAACAGCCTTGGGAAATGGGGTTTGCTCACAGGGAATGTATAAAATACAACTCTGTCGGAGCAAACTAATTTTTAATGATTGCTCTGAGAAACATGCTTAATAGATTTAAATGTTCTGTATTCTGTTTGTGTGCCTTTATTTTTAAAGTTCACATAAGGAAATAAGGGTGATATTTAAAATAGGTTTTAAGTTTTTAATGGTAAGTTAATTGCTGTATGCTGTGTTTAAACAACACTGTTTTGCTCTATATGGAGTGTCACACCGGTATTGCTTTTTCCTGTCCTGCTCTCCCCCTTGTCCAAAAAAAATCATACATGAGGAGCTCGAGTTTCTGAGGGTCACTTCTTTGTTGGGGAACTATCTTTGGTGAAAGACAGGAGTCTGTCTGTACATCACCAGCAGATCAAGCTGAGGCAGGCAGTGTGGCTTGGCTCAAGAGTCGGTGTTTCTGTGGAGCCCGATCGGTGATTGTTTAGAATTCGCCTATAATGACTTTCAAAATAGTAAAATGTGTGAGGTACATTCTGTGCTAAACTGATAGTGTGTTTAACAGTAGTGAGCCTAATAAAACTTTATCATGAATTAGTTGTTTTAACTGGTGGTTAAAACAACTGATGGTTCACAAAATATGTGACAAACAATGGGGAAAACATTATGCCGACCGCATAAAGACCTTTTAAATAACTGCAATATAGCCATTTTTTTTCTCCTTTGAGAAATTTGTTTCTCTGTTTAAAAAAAATGTTTAATGTGCCCTTGTCTGTGCCTGAAGCGATGGGCCTGGGTGTCTTCAGAGATGATGGGGCTCTGAGCTATTGCCATGCCTGAGTGCGTGACACTGCTGACGCTGAAGCAGATGACGGGGCTGAGAGGAGACGGAGCATGTGCCTGCTTAAAATTACTGCCTTGTAAGGAGTTGTAACTTGACAGATTTTTAATTGCAGAAGATGATCTTGGCCTACAGGTACTGTCCATAAAGCAAGTTAATTTGTTTTATTCCCAGGAGTTTTTAGAAATAGATTTTTTGCATGGATTCAACATTAACAAAAGCAAACCTATAGCTAATAGACTATTTGCTGACTATAATGATAAACTAACCTTTTTGTATCAAGTATTAGTACTATCAAACACAGAGGGTTACTTGTCTTTTAAATATTGTGGGGTTTTGGTTTGTTGTGGTTTTGTTTTGTTTTTTTTTAAATATAATCCAGAGAAAGGGAACTTGAACCCAAAGTTGAGCATCCCTGGTGCTTTTTTAAGGTCAGTTTGTGACTTCGGTAATCTGGGATGTGGGACAGAGAGGTGTCGTCTTGGTGGCTGTATTTGAAAGTACTGAATATTAAGAAATTGTAGTGCTTATAGACTTGATCAGTAAATCTCTTCTGATTAGCTTTGTCTTTATTAATTAGAGGTTATTTCTGAATGAATCGGAGAAGATTACAAACCTTTGTCCTGCAGTGCAAGAAAGACACAGACAAATTGGGAAGGGACTCAGGTAAGAGTTACCCAGCTAATTAGAGGTGAGAAAGAATTACTAAAAAGGAGAGTAACCAAGCTAAATACTCAAGTGCTTTTAATTAACTCATTTGAGCAGTCCAAAATGAAATACTTCCATCAAAGTCACACTAGTCCTTGGGGATTTGCTGGAGTAAATGATACGAGGCTTTGGCTGGTTGACCGTGTGCACGGCAGCCAGCTGGGGCTGCAGCAGCCGGCCTCCCCCGGGGAGCTGCCGGGGCGCAGGGCTGTCACACCGAGATGGGGTTAAGCTGGGCAAAGAAAAAGGTCACCCTGGGGTTTCTGAATACAGCATAATCTCCAAACAAAACAGGAGACTATCTGTCAGCCCAGACACTTAAAGGTGAGTTGAAACAATCATTTAAAATTCAGCTTCGAGGAACCGAAGGGTTCGTCCCTCGCCTGCGATGCCCACTGATGTGACAGAAGCAGCACGGTGCTTGCATGGGCCTCGTGAGCAGTGGTGGGAGAGGAGAAGGGGTGCGGGATGCTTACGCTGACCCTGTTACTGGTGTGGCAAGTGCAGAGATACACAAGCAGCAAACTGCGGCAGTCAGAAGGAAATTACGACACTTTGAAAGCGTATGCTGTAGCTGGGATAACTCAGCTGTGCTCTGCAATGTCCTGACTTCCTGAGAGGGGCCATAGGAACAGTTCATGCCTATGGGAGGGTTTTCTCCCCCCAAGAAGACTTTCCAAAAGAAAGCTGGTCCTTCTTCCCTGTGTGGGTCTCTGCAGGGACTCAGCCCCATGTGTGGAGACATCAGTGAGGGTTTAGGGGTGTTTGGCGATGGGAGTTGTATATAGAGTACGGCTCATGGCAGGGGGAAGGTCAGAGACCTTGAGTGGAAATAGGGGGGTCAGTACGTCCCGGAGGGTTGAGGAAAGCACAGAAAGAAGGGGACTGTGTTTCCAGAGCTGGCCAGGTTGCGTGGCTGTGAGGTCCACGGGCACGCTCATCGACCCCATCGACTAAATTTGAGAGGGTTGTGGGGAAGAACAGCCAGGGCCGGACTGGCAGGTGGGAGTGCAGCCCTGGCAGTGCACCCTGCCGGGGTCCTGGCCCACAGCCCTGGGGAAAACCTGGTACAAAGCACCCATTAATTAAGCTCTGTTTCTGATGTGGCCTGTCTGATGTGATATTCTAATTGCTCTGTGTAATCTGCAGCATCTGTGATAGGTCACAGCTTCAGCTATTTTATAATAAGCTATTTTGCCTGAATATGGCAAACTTCCCTTGTTTAAAGGGCAGGGGAATATTAAATAAATACCATTTATATTTATTTGCCTCAGATCAAACTGTGGCTCTTACGTTAATTTTGTAGGTTTTTGGTAATTAGCCTTTTCAGCCCATATTTGGAATTCAAATCCAGTATTGGTTGAAAAGCTTCTAATGATATTAAAATCCGCTCCCCAAGCACACAGCAAACGCCTCTCCCTTTCAGAAAATCCCTGCGCTGAAAGCTGTCATGGCAGCACGGGTGGGAAAGAGTTGGTCAAACGGAGACGGGCTTAAATGGGTGCAAAACCAGGGTGCTGTTTAGCTAGAAGGGGGTGTGTGCCCTGCCTTTTCTATGGCTATGGGGTCTATGGGCTCGGGGCTCTTCCAGCGGGGGACGTGTGCCGGGGCCGGGAAGGCGCCTCGCAAGGACAGGCCCGGCGGCCCCCCGGGCTGCAGGGCTGCACCAGCCGCGGCACCAGGGTGCTGTTCAGCTAGAAGGGGGTGTGGGCTGGCTGGGACCTGCCTTTTCTATGGGGTCCTGCTCTATGGGCTCGGGGCTCTTCCAGCGGGGGACGTGTGCCGGGCTCCAGCTGGGTGAGGCTGGGGGGCACCCGGGCTGGCCGGGGAGAGCCCTCGGCTCCTCGCAAGGACAGGCCCGGCGGCCCCCCGGGCTGCAGCCTGCCGCCAGCCGGGGCCAGGAGGGGTTCGCCCGGCCCGCGGACGGCCGGGGGAACGCGGCGCTTCCCGCCCTGACCGGCCGCTGCATGTCAGTGTTGCTCCGAACAACGGCAGCGTGCGGGGGGCGCCCTCCCGCAGCGAAA
>NW_008794951.1:2458416-2460245 GCF_000699145.1 Aptenodytes forsteri
CCCGCGGGGGTGCGCGCCCGCCCCCAACCCCCCCCCCCCCCCGGGCCCATGGCTTTCCGGCGTCATCCCCCCTCCTCCCCGCACTCCTGGCCTTGACCCGAAGCCCATCGGGCAGCAGCTCGCTGCCAGGGGCCGGAGCACAGGCGCTGCTCCTGCCCTCCCGCGCCGGCTGCAGCTCCGCTTTTATATCCCTTTAATCAATTTCTTGTGTTATATCACACGTTTCCCTACTCCTTTACAGCGTATCAAGCACCTGCCACGTGCTCATTAATTAGTCAATTACTTTATTTATATGCTAAACGTTATCTAAAGCACCAGTCATTACCAGCATCGTGGCTGTGGTTTGTGTTGTGC
This sequence comes from Aptenodytes forsteri, assembly GCF_000699145.1. NCBI lineage: Eukaryota > Metazoa > Chordata > Aves > Sphenisciformes > Spheniscidae > Aptenodytes > Aptenodytes forsteri. Next base: position 2,458,771 of record NW_008794951.1, read on the forward strand.
ATTTTTTATAGGCTTTATGTGCCGTACCCTCACCTTGCCATCAAGGCCGGGGGTGCTTTCATGGACCCCTGTTAACCCTTTGTGGACCAGTCACCAGCTCAGCCCCGTTCCACAGCCCCGCGGTGTCTGTGCAGGTCCCCACCCTTAGAGGACAGTTCTGTAATCACCCGCCATGTTTCCCAGCCCTTCCTCAGACCCCTCTCCCTTTGGCTTTAGCTTGTTTGCTGCTGCTGCCTCCAGCTCCTCACTGCTTCTTTCACATCGCCTATAACTAGAATAAGGTAAGAAAAACCTGAAACTGCGACAAAATAGATGATGGGAGACTCCCCTGTAACTGTCTGCCGGGGCAGGCCAGGTGCCACCACTCATCCTGGTTTCAAGCCTGGTCTGCTGTTACAAATTGGCTCCGAGTTCACCTTTAGGTGTCAGTTCTGCCCGCTTGCTTGGAGATGTCAACAGCCTCTTCACCAGCTTGAAATGATGCGCTGCTGGAAAGCCTCAGCTCTTCCTCGGCTCTGCTCTCACCGCGCCCCGTGCTCCATCACTTCTCATGGCGCCTCCCCTGCTCCTCCAGCCCCTCCTGCTCTTCTGATTACAAGTTGCTGCAGAGCGGGATCTTGTCCTCTTGCTCTTCTGTAAGATGTCCTGTCATCCTAAAATGCCATAGCCATCACAAATAATGTAGGGCCAACACTTCAATGTTAGAAACTCAATAAACAAATACTTGGTGTTCATTATCCTGCCCTTCATGTCAGCCCGTGGAGGCACCGCCACCCAGCACATGGCACACCCGCGCCATGGCATCCAGCAAAACCGGCGATACAGGTGCTTCCAGCAAGCTTTCTCAGCTACACTAAACAGCAGCTACGTGTGGAAAGCCTACTAGTTGGGACGGGGCAGAGGTTTTGCTGTTACGCTAGTTGTAAGGTGTGCATGGTGGTGCTTCTCCTCCAGCTCCTCTCTGGGTACCAGAACGGTGTCCAGATGCTCTTCACCTCACAGGGCGGCTGCTGCTGATGCCTGTGCCCGCACCTGGGGGAAGCTGGAAAGCACTTTTGTTGATGCTGTTGCAGCGATGCTGCCAGGTTACAAACCAGTCTCAGTAATTCCTCTACGGACAACTGATGAAATAAAGAGTGGTGCTTTTCCTCCAGCTCCTCTCTGGGTACCAGAACGGTGTCCAGATGCTCTTCACCTCACAGGGCGGCTGCTGCTGATGCCTGTGCCCGCACCTGGGGGAAGCTGGAAAGCACTTTTGTTGATGCTGTTGCAGCGATGCTGCCAGGTTACAAACCAGTCTCAGTAATTCCTCTACGGACAACTGATGAAATAAAGAAAAGAAAGCCTGAGCACAGCTCCAGAGCAGGACCTGGGTTTTGGGGGACAGGGGATGGGGGGGTAGATTTTAGCCAAACCTACCTCTCTATAGGGCACCACACAGGAGGGGGGTCCCACCGTGGCGGGGGGGGGCCAGT